>NC_138779.1:201855113-201992613 GCF_965119305.1 Pelophylax lessonae | reverse complement strand
ATGTATAGGGAGGACTCTGACATATGGGGGGCACTATGATGTTATGGGGGGGGGGGGAAAGCTGATGTGATGGAGGACCTCTGACATAAAGGGGGGGCCTCTGATGTATAGGGAGGACTCTGACATGTGGGGAGACTATGATGTTATGGGGGAAAGCTGATAGGATGGGGGACCTCTGACATAAAGGAGGACCTCTAATGTGAAGGACTGCTTCCAATGATAACGTAATTCCATCCAGGGGCTTGTGTCCATCGCCCCCAGCTCAAGTCTCCCATTGCAAAGTAACATTTAAACTTTTTATATTTTAGACCGGGGTGCCTCAGGGTTTTGCATACTTTTAAAGGGTACCACATTCGAAAAAAGGTCGCCATAATCTAACAGTCCTGGTCAGACACCCCCCCCCCCCCCCACCCGCCTCACCTCTTTTTTCTCATCACTGAAAGTCTGTATGAGGACCCTTGTGATGAGGGGGGTGTGGACCAGGGCCATCTTTAAGGCAGGGCAAAAGGGGCAGCTGCCCTGGGCCCCATCATTGTGGTGGGGCCCAAAGCAGCTGCCCCTTGAGCCCTGCTGCCTGCAAAATAGTTGATAAGTGAATTCGGGTGGGCCCAAGAAAAATTTTGCCCAGGGTCTAATCAATATTAAAAACGGCCCTGGTGTGGACATTACTTAAGCCGACCATCGTCAGAGACAGAGAGTGATTTTTTTCTCCTGCAACCAATAAATCATTCGATTTTGACTGATTTTTACCTTGCATATCGCGTGTTTTTCATAGGTCTTATGATTCAAGAAATGCATCAAAAAACGCAACATGGGTTCATTTTTGATGCATTGTTTCTGCGTTTCCAATACATTTCAATGGGGAGGAGTGTTTTGTCAAATATGCACCAAAAATGCAGCAAGCAGGATTTTTTAACACCGCTTGAAAAGGTGCTGATAATGGCCAACAATAAATAAATTTATATTCATTTCAATTCATGATATTATTTAAAAAGTCGAATATAATACAAATATTTATAAAACAAATGTATATTTTTGTAAAAACCATCAATTTAGTTTTCGTTTACAGCCAAGTGCATCCTGATTTTTCGGTTTCGGCACCGGACTTTTTATTTCGGTGCACCACTGGTACATTCAGCCTCCTCATACATGGTTTGAATCTCAGCCGGTCCCTGCTGAACCTGAGAAACCCAGCCAGTCCCTGCTGAACCTGAGAATCTCAGAATGTCCCCGCTGAACCTGAGAATCCCAGCCGGTCCCTGCTGAAACTGAAAATCCCAGCCGGTCCCTGCTGAAACTGAAAATCCCAGCCGGTTCCTGCTGAAACTGAGAATCTCAGAAGGTCCCTGCTGAACCTGAGAATCCCAGCCGGTCCCTGCGGAACCTGAGAATTTCAGAAGGCCCCTACTGAACCTGAGATTCCCAGTTGGTCCCTGCTGAACCTGAGAATCTCAGAAGGTCCTTGCTGAACATGAAAATCCAAGCCGGTCCCTGCTGAACCTGAGAATCTCAGAAGGTCCCTGCTGAACCTGAGAATCCCAGCCGGTCCCTGCTGAACCTGAGAACCTCAGAAGGTCCCTGCTGGACCTAAAAATCGCAGATGGTCCCTGCTGAACCTGAGAACCTCAGAAGGTCCCTGCTGAACCTGAGAATCTCAGCTGATCACTGAGATTCGAACTGTCTAGGCCGGCTTTAGCCATACCAGCACAGAGCTTTGTAGTGGGAGCACAGAAAAGACTTTTTGGCTAAAATTCAAATATATTTTAAGGCATTTACGAAAGAAAAACTTTAAATATCTTTAAACGTTAAATATCATAATATCTGGCTGCACAGGAAAGGGAAAAAAGGTGTGAGACTTCAATTGGCCTTAAGTAAACCTTTACCGACAAAGTTTATTTTAAGGTATGCTTTTGGGTTTGTCATGCCAAAGTCCTTACTACAAAGATCCTTGTGATTAAAAGTGTTCTTGCTGTCCATAGCAATTAATCATCTGAAACTGCAATAGAAACATGAATCTTATTGATTACTGACGGGAATTAGAGATTTTTTTTTAAAGCTTCTGTACAGACATCCAGCTCACAAAAAAGTCCAACGAGAAAGCATGCTGAACCTGAGAATCCCAGCCAGTCCCTGCTGAAGCTGAGAATCCCAGCCGGTTCCTGCTGAACCTGAGAATCTCAGAAGGTGCCTGCTGAACCTGAAAATCCCAGCCGGTCCCTGCTGAACCTGAGAATCTCAGAAGGTCCCTACTGAACCTGAGATTCCCAGCTGGTCCCTGCTGAACCTGAGAATCTCAGAAGGTCCCTGCTGAACCTGAAAATCCCAGCCGGTCCCTGATGAACCTGAGAATCTCAGAAGGTCCCTGCTCAACCTGAGAATCCCAGCCGGTCCCTGCTCAACCTGAGAATCCCAGCCGGTCCCTGCTCAACCTGAGAATCCCAGCCGTTCCCTGCTGAACCTGATGATCTCAGAAGGTCCCTGCTGATACAGAGAATCCCAGTCGGTCCCTGCAGAACCTGAGAATCCCAGCCAGTCCCTGCTGAACCTGAGTATCCCAGCCGGTCCCTGCTGAACCTGAGAATCCCAGCCAGTCCCTGCTGAACCTGAGAATCTCAGAACGTCCCCGCTGAACCTGAGAATTCCACCCAGTCCCTGCTGAACCTGGGAATCTCAGAAGGTCCCTGCTGAACCTGAAAATCCCAGCTGGTCTCTGCTGAACCTGAGAATCTCAGAAGGTCCCTGCTGAACCTGAGAATCCCAGCCGGTCCCTGCTGAAACTGAAAATCCCAGCCGGTTCCTGCCGAAACTGAGAATCTCAGAAGGTCCCTGCTGAACCTGAGAATCCCAGCCGGTCCCTGCGGAACCTGAGAATTTCAGAAGGCCCCTACTGAACCTGCGATTCCCAGCTGGTCCCTGCTGAACCTGAGAATCTCAGAAGGTCCCTGCTGAACCTGAAAATCCCAGCCGGTCCCTGATGAACCTGAGAATCTCAGAAGGTCCTTGCTCAACCTGAGAATCCCAGCCGGTCCCTGCTCAACCTGAGAATCCCAGCCGGTCCCTGCTGAACCTGAGAATCCCAGTCGTTCCCTGCTGAACCTGATGATCTCAGAAGGTCCCTGCTGATACCGAGAATCCCAGTCGGTCCCTGCAGAACCTGAGTATCCCAGCCAGTCCCTGCTGAACCTGAGTATCCCAGCCGGTCCCTGCTGAACCTGAGAATCCCAGCCAGTCCCTGCTGAACCTGAGAATCTCAGAACGTCCCCGCTGAACCTGAGAATTCCACCCAGTCCCTGCTGAACCTGGGAATCTCAGAAGGTCCCTGCTGAACCTGTAAATCCCAGCTGGTCTCTGCTGAACCTGAGAATCTCAGAAGGTCCCTGCTGAACCTGAGAATCCCAGCCGGTCCCTGCTGAAACTGAAAATCCCAGCCGGTTCCTGCTGAAACTGAGAATCTCAGAAGGTCCCTGCTGAACCTGAGAATCCCAGCCGGTCCCTGCGGAACCTGAGAATTTCAGAAGGCCCCTACTGAACCTGAGATTCCCAGCTGGTCCCTGCTGAACCTGAGAATCCCAGCCAGTCCCTGCTGAACCTGAGAATCTCAGAACGTCCCCGCTGAACCTGAGAATTCCACCCAGTCCCTGCTGAACCTGGGAATCTCAGAAGGTCCCTGCTGAACCTGTAAATCCCAGCTGGTCTCTGCTGAACCTGAGAATCTCAGAAGGTCCCTGCTGAACCTGAGGATCTCAGAAGGTCCCTGCTGATACCGAGAATCCCAGTCGGTCCCTGCAGAACCTGAGTATCCCAGCCGGTCCCTGCTGAACCTGAGAATCCCAGCCGGTCCCTGCTGAACCTGAGAATCCCAGCAAGTCCCTGCTGAACCTGAGAATCTCAGCAAGTCCCTGCTGAACCTGAGAATCTCAGAAGGGCCCTGCTGAACCTGAGAATCCCAGCCGGTCCCTGCTGAACCTGAGAATCTCAGAAGGTCCCTGCTGAACCTGAGAATCCCAGCCAGTCCCTGCTGATCCTGAGAATCTCACAAGGTCCCTGCTGAACCTGAGATTCCCAGCAGATCACTGAGATTCGAACTGTTTATGTCCAGCTTTAGCAATACCAGCACAGAGCTTTGGAGTGGAGGCACAGAAAAGGCTTTTTAGGTAAAATTCAAATATATTTTAAGGCATTTACAAAAGAAAAACTTAAAATATCTTTAAACTTTAAATATCATAATATCTGGCTGCAGGAAAGGGAAAAAAAATGGTGGGAGACTTCAATTGGCCTTAAGTAAACCTTACAGACAAAGTTGATTTTAAGGTATGCTCTTGGATTTGTCATGTTTTTTAGATATTTTAATATTGTCTGTGAGATGCATTTTCTATACATTCCTATTAGCTTGCTGTGTCTACAAAATTGACAAACTCAAAAAAAAAAAGGCAAGTTAAAAAAGAGGAAGGCTTTGCTTAAAATAGAATGGGGAAGACCCAAGTCTCAGTCAGGATTTTTGTAATGTCTGGTGGATTATTATTAGAGGAAGTCAGAGGAAAGTTAAATGAGGTGAGAGAAAGTCCCATCACTGGCAGTTGTCTTTGGGATAGATGTCTCCATTGAGAAATGTCCCCTCTTCTCCTTTATCTATTGTCAATGGGACAGTAAGTAAGGGGAAATCTCCCGGACATGCAAAACCCCTTCATGAAGTTCTGTGTATCTCCATGAAATGAATAAAAATACATTTTCTGCACTCATTTTATATATTTAATGGATCCAGTCAACAGTGCAAGAGGTTGCAACACCAGCACCATGGAGAATTCCAATATGGTGACCCATGGGAATATGGTTTGGGTCTGATCTTCCTGTGACAGAGACACAATAAAAAAAAAAAATGGAAGGGGTAGTGAGAAGGAACTGGATCTAACGTAGATTAGATTACACAGTGCAGCATAAAGTTTGTATTGAAAAGTAAACTGACCCTACTAAGACACCTCCCAAGCATGACAATGCTTCTAGGAGTGCTTCAGATGAACTGCATTTAGCTGCTAAAACTGTATTTTCAATCTAGGTCAGGAAAAGGGGTCTCCAAACGTTCTAAATAAAGGGCCAGTTTACTGTCCTTGAGTCTTTAGACTGTGGCCAGTGGGATTAGAAAGTGCCCCATCATTGCTTTTAGAAGAAGGTATAGTGACCTATTGTTGGTATCAGAGGTAGGAATAGTACCCCATGATTAGAATGGTACTCCATCATTGGTGTTTGTGGGAGGAATGATGCCTCATCATTGGTATTAGTGGGAGGAATAGTGCCCCATCATTGGTGCCTGTGGGAGGAATAGTGCCCCATCATTGGCGCCTGTGGGAGGAATGGTGCTCCATCATTGGTGTTTGCGGGAGGAATGATGCCTCATTATTGGTGTTTGTGGGAGGAATAATGCCCCATCATTGGCTCCTGTGGGAGGAATAGGGCCTCATCATTGGCGCCTGCGGGAGGAATAGTGCCCCATCATTGGCGCCTGTGGGAGGAATAGTGCCCCATCATTGGCGCCTGTGGGAGGAATAGTGCCTCATCATTGGCGCCTGCGAGAGGAATAGTGCCTCATCATTGGCGCCTGGGGGAGGAATAGTGCCTCATCATTGGCGCCTGCGGGAGGAATAGTGCCTCATCATTGGCGCCTGCGGGAGGAATAGTGCCTCATCATTGGCGCCTGTGGGAGGAATAGTGCCCCATCATTGGTGCCTGTGGGAGGAATAGTGCTCCATCATTGGTGCTTGCGGGAGGAATGATGCCTCATTTTTGGTGTTTGTGGGAAGAATAATGCCCCATCATTGGTGTAAGTGAATGGCATGTTGCCTCAAGGACCCAAAAAAGGCAGGCAAAGGGCCACGTCCATCCCGGCCACAGTTTGGAGACCACCAATCTAGAACACCAAACCCAAAACATCAACCCAACCTTTCTCAACTTTTTTTTATCTTGGAGGAACTCTTGGAATAAGTTTCAGTTCTTTGTGAATCTCTGCGAAAAATGATTAAATCGTCAGCACTTTGTACTAAGATTACAGACAGAAAACACACCGGCCTCGTAGATCACCTTTGACACCACTTTTATTTATAAAGTTCAATAAAATTTTCGCAAGCAAGTTAAAATTATAGTCACGTAGCCTTTGATCACATCCTATAAGCCTTCTCATATTTCCATCCTTGAATTAGTCAATGGAAGTCAGTGGTATATTAGCATGATCTAGAACAGGGGTCTCCAATCTTTCTAAACAAAAGGCCAGTTAACTGTCCTTCAGGCTTTAGGGGGGTGGATTGTGGTCAGTGGGATTAAAAAATGCCCTGGTGTCAGTGGGAGTAAATAATACCCCATCACTGGTTTTAGTGTCAGGAATGGTGCCCCATTGTTGGTATCAGTGGAAGGTATGGTGCCCCATTATTGGTATTAGAGGGAGGTATGGTGCCCCATTGTTGGTACTACAAGAAAACAACAAGAGAAGGGCGCACCGACCTTGTGCATTACCACTTAAAAGTTTATTAAAATCAAAGAAGGGTAGCGTACAATATACTCACAAACGTAGCATATGAACAAGCATATAGAAAATGGACACCGCTCGCTTCCAGGACACTTCTCTACTGCTGGATAGCGTGATGGCGTCCTCAAAACCTGATGTGGCTTACGCGTTTCGAGGGAGGACCCTCTTCCTCAGAGCCAAGAGCCTCAGAGTGGCGATTTTGGCTCTGAGGAAGAGGGTCCTCCCTCGAAACGCGTAAGCCACATCAGGTTTTGAGGACGCCATCACGCTATCCAGCAGTAGAGAAGTGTCCTGGAAGCGAGCGGTGCCCATTTCCTATATGCTTGTTCATATGCTACGTTTGTGAGTATATTGTACGCTACCCTTCTTTGATTTTAATAAACTTTTAAGTGGTAATGCACAAGGTCGGTGCGCCCTTCTCTTGTTGTTTTCTTGTAGTGCCTTTTGAATACCCTTGGTCCTGAGGGGGGCAGCAAGACCACTTCATTTGTGTCATAAAACCGCCTAGAAGATTCGCCTTCCCGCATACCACTCGAGCGCAGGAGAGATATTGTTGTTTTTTGCCCCATTGTTGGTATCAGTGGAAGGTATGGTGCCCCATTGTTGGTATCAGTGAGAGGTATGGTGCCCCATTGTTGGCATCAGTGGAAGGTATGGTGCCCCATTGTTGGTATCAGTGGGAGGTATGGTGCCCCATTGTTGGTATCAGTGAGAGGTATGGTGCCCCATTGTTGGTATCAGTGGAAGGTATGGTGCCCCATTGTTGGTATCAGTGAGAGGTATGGTGCCCCATTGTTGGTATCAGTGGAAGGTATGGTGCCCCATTGTTGGTATCAGTGGGAGGTATGGTGCCCCATTGTTGGTATCAGTGAGAGGTATGGTGCCCCATTGTTGGTATCAGTGGGACATATGGTGCCCCATTGTTGGTTTTTAGAGGAGGAATAGTGACCCAACACTGGTGTCAGTGAAAGGAATGGTGCTTCAAGGGCCGGATAAAGGCAAGCAAACCTTCATATCAGGCCAAAGTTTGGAGACCACAAATCTTAAAGTTGTAAAAAGTTTAAAATAAAAGAATATAGCATACCCAGTGTATTTGACAATCAGGACAGATCATTTTTTAACAACCCCTACAACTAAATAAGTTTTAGTGATAATCTTGAAATAAAAAATATGATGTAACTTCAAATTAGCAGATTAGCTGGTAGCATAGAAATTACGTCATATCCATGGTTAGTGAAAAATTGCCCTTTAGCATTGGTGGCCAGTTTACTGACCAGTTTCACTGGTCCAGGAACCCATAGAAACTTCAGGAGGAGCCCTAAAGTTCCACAAAACCCTAGCTGAGGAAGGCGGCTCTAACTCACTCAAGCTTGAGTTTACTGGAGCTTCTGAACCCCGACACATGTTGGATTGTTATTTAAACCTGTGGTCCTCAACCCTGGCCTACAGGGCCCACTAACAGGCCAGATTTTCAAGATAACTGAAATACATCCCAGGTGATATCATTTGCTGCTCAGTGATTGCAGTACTCTAGTCTGCATCTCCCCAAGGTAATACCTAAAATCTGGCCTGTTAGTGGGCCCTGTAGGCAGGGTTGAGGACCGCTGATTTAAACTGTTGGTTTGGGTCTCCTTCTCCCTGTATTTTGTAGCAAAAAAAAAAACTCTTAGAGGTTTTATCCTTTCCTCATCAATAGAAATACCACAAAAATGCGCTCAGGAAGGTCTCACCTATATTTTCGTAGGGTGCCTATTATGGGTACCTATAATGTCAAAGTATATTGGGTGCCACAGCTGAAAATATATACCTGGCCCCAACATTGCAGGTATAAATGCCACCAGCTGCCACTACATGTCAGACTGATAAAAGGAGTGGCTCGCCAAAATGCATTCCTGGCAGGCAATTGGTCATGAAAGAGAAGACTGGGACATTTGAACCAGTAGACCCTGCTACATCAAGTTGACAGAGTGTGAATATCTCTATCGACTGTTTGGATTATTTTCCTCTGCAGGCCATGGAGGACTGATCCTTGGAGCACTGACTGGCCATTTTGGTTTGGACCTTTTAACCATCTCAACTGCATTTACTTCTTTTTTTATAAATGACAACATACTACACTATATGGGTTGCTTATCGTCTGCTTGATGTCTGCCCTTTCCTTACTCTATCCAAAACCATAAATCAGCCTTGGCTGGAGCCAGGTGTGTTCTCTATGATTCAGAGTTCAAACACAGATTTCCAGATTTTTTGAATATGCTTCACAAACTTATAGCAGCAGCAAACGCCAGTCTACACAAGCCCTACTCTTACATCTTTCTTAAGAATCTCTACATGAGGGTGTTTATAACCAATGATTACACAATTCAGAACTTTCTCCAAAAACCGTCTGTGACATTTTCATTTCCCAATATTGACCATGTGCATCATCAATTTGAACCATACTTGTTAACCTTACAGCCCACACATACTCCAGAGAGAAACACCAGGAATGAATGTCATGTATATTCTCAGTTCTGGTCAGAGACGGGGGAGGACTGTGACCTGTACGTTTTTTGAAATGACTGTACGTCTCCACAAAAAGAAATTCCCTAAAGTTTACTTATTACAGGGGAACTCCCTTCATAACAGACTGTTTCTTCTTTATCTTTGGAAAAAACAAAGGAAATAGAGTTGTCTGATGCTTACGGTAAGCAATCTATTGGCACTTTTCCACTGCAAGTACCGGCTCGGCTCCACTCGGCACTGCTTGGCCCAGCTTGGCTCAGTTTGCTTTTCCACTGCGTGGTACGAGTCGGCACGTTTCAGCACTGTATAGGCTCTACTCGGCTCGGTATGCTTTTCTACTAAAGTAGTAAGTGGGTGGGATTACAACGATTCTCTGACCAATCAGTGGCTAGTAGTGACAAACAATCAAGGTTGCATGCAAAGGATTGTGGGATATGGTATAGGTACGGCCCGCTTAGAACCCCAACCGAAGTGGTATTGTTTAAGCGAGCCGTACCATGCAGTGGAAAAGCACCGCTGTACCAAACCGTACCGAGCCGTTCTTACACGTACCATGCGGTACCATGCAGTGGAAAAGCGCCAAACCGAGCCATACCGAGCCGTACCATGCAGTAGAAAAGTGCCATAAATTTGAAGTTCATTTGTAGAATGCAAGGAAACTCCTTGTTGGTGGCTTTGGTAAACCCCTCCGTGCTCCTAGCCTTGATCGGTTTGCACAAAAGCTATAGCGTCTACAAACTATGAGATATTAGTAATGGCGGCGATCAGTGAATTATAGTGGGACTGTGGGATATGGTATAGGTACGGCCCCCTTGGAACCCCAACCGAGGTGGTACTGTTTAAGCGCGCCGTACCAAGCCGTACCATGTAGTGGAAAAGCGCCGCTGTACCAAACCGTACCGAACCGTTCTAACACGTACCATGCGGTACCATGCAGTGGAAAAGCGCCAAACCAAGCCATACCGAGCCTTACCATGCAGTGGAAAAGTGCTATAAATTTGAAGTTCATTTGCAGAATGCAAGGAAACTCCTTGTTGGTGGCTTTGGTAAACCCCTCGCCTCGATCGGCTTGCACAAAAGCTATAGCATCTACAAACTATGGGATTTTAGTGATGGCGGCAATCAGTGAATTATAATGGGACTGCGATATTGTGGTGGACATTCTGATACTAACTGACACTTTTGACACTTTTTGGGGACCAGTGACACTAATACTGTGATCAGTACTAAAATTGCGCACTGTCACTGTACTAATGACGATACAATAATACAATGATTGGCAGGGTGGGGTCACGGTGGTCTTAGTAGGGGTGGTCACGTGCCTCATGGTCAGTTGGAGCAAGAATAGGGACAGAAAAATGTCTCCGTCCCTCCCTTTTTACTGGCTTTGGCCTAACATCAGGGGCCATCAATGGGGTTTAATGTGCCTAGCCACTGTTTTACTATACTATGTGTGCTGCTTTTACTAGGGGAAGAGATGAAATTTATTCCCTTCTTTGCAGGAACACAGGATCCATCCCTTCCCCACTTTGAGAATGGCAATCCGCCTTGTTTAAATAGGCAGATCGCAGTTCTGTCTCTCTGCTTGATAATCGGTGGGTGCTGGAGGATATTGACTACCTGGTACTTGCCGATCAGCTTCTGATGTGTATAATCACAGCGGAAGGGAGCCACCCACGGCGTGCATGCGCACCCCCTACCAGGAAGTGTCGAATCATGTATACTGTATATTAAGGTGGCCAGATTTTTAAAATGAAATTCGGGGACATATTTTTTTTGTTTTTAAGTATGAGTCACTAAATGGCTTAGAGTGTCAGCTAACGGCTCTCAGCCAATCAGAGGCGCTGCTGGCTGGCCCTGCAGGAGCCTTCCAATTTAGAGAGGTTTCTAAACTGGAAGAGTCAGGATGCTGGGAGATTGGTGCTGGAACACAGACTTTGGGGTTAAACTATTCAAGAATGGTGAGCCAGTGCCAGGGACATCCTGGCACCATAACAACCCTATCCGGGGACAAAAATGGGGACAGACTTGGTCCGGGGACAGTGTCCTCAGTCCGGGGACTGTCCCCAGAAATCGGGGACATCTGGTCACCCTACTGTATATGCATGATCCAGCACGCAGGTGGCGCCCTGTAGCAGCAAAACTGGTTAACCAAAAGTGGTTAACCAGATGTCATACCCCACATGCGTGAGATGGGGCCCTTGACATCATGCACCTCATTTTGCTCATTACATCCAAAAAAATAAATAAAAAGCTTTTCTTACTGAGATCTTGAAGTTTAGGAATGAGGTCTCTCTGGAAGGCACTGGCAACATACCCCTCCCTAGACTGTACCTGTGATCCCGGGCTATGTCACCATTTAAGCCAGGAGAAGCTTTAGATGAGGAGCAAACGTCATTGGTGGCTTGGCAGAGAACCAGGAAGAAGAAGTCTCCCACCGATGAGAATACGGTGGAGCAGGGGGCGGCATAGACCAGCGGCAGAATGGAAAACAAGTATAGAAGTAGCTTGCTACTATAGGTAAGTCATTGGCAGTGTATTGGGGTGGGGTGGGAGAATGTCCACTTTAGGGCAAATGTTTAACGATAAAAGGTAGAAATTTATGGAAAAATATTTATATACTTTTTTTTACTTTATATTATGCCATGTCCACAATTTATCCATGCAGAAATGAAAATGTCCTTCCAGAACTTTATTGCACTGTAGGTCCTGCAGGTGTCAGAGATAGACCTGGAGCTGGAGGCGCAGCTTAAAGTGATTGTAAAGTCTCGTTTAAAAAAAAAAAAAAAAGTTATACTTACCTCCCTTGTGCTGTTGGTTTTGCAACGGGGCAGCCCCCCATCCTCCTCTTCTTGGATCCCTTTTCGGCTGTCCTGACTCCTCCCTCCTGACAAGTGCCCCCAAAGCAAGTAGCTTGCTATCGGGGCACCCGAGCCGAGCTGCAGCTCCCTGTGTCCATTCAGACACAGAGCTGTTGCTCGGCCCTGCCCCTTCTCTCTCCTGATTGACTAACTGATTTTGATTGCCAGCCACGGGAGCCAATGGTGTCGTGGCTGTATCTCAGCCAATCAGAAGGAAGAGTCCCAGATGGCCGAGGGACTCGTGGACATCGCTAGACAGAGATGGGGCTCAGGTAAGTATTAGGGGGTGCTGGGGTAGCTGCTACACACAGAAGGCTTTTTATCTTAATGCATAGAAATGCGTTGAGATAAAAAAAACCTTCTGCCTTTACAACTACTTTAAGTGGAAGGCCTACATTGCTAGGTTGCAGTTAGGCGGGGATACATATAGGGTTAAAAAATGGATGGGTTTATGAGTTACAAGGGGGTCTTACCTGATTGGACAGAGGCGAGATGTGGCAGGGTGAGGTCACGGTGGTCTTAGTAGGGGTGGTCACGTGCCTCATGGTCAGTTGGAGCAGGAATAGGGACAGAAAAACGTCTCCCTCCCTCCCTACAATTTTTATTGGCTTTGGCTTAATTCTTTTGTGTATGTGGGTCTTAGTTCGAGTTGGTTTTCGGTGCTGAGGATTTCTGGGTTGGACAGCAGAGGCTCATTGGATCTACGTTGCGAGTTTTGACGGAATAATTTGCAATAATGTTATTGTCGTAGCAGCAGGGGTCTTAAGGGCCTTGGAAGGTGGGAGATGGTGGTAAATTTTGGATAATAATGGTTTGGCCCATTGAAGGTAAGGGTGTACCTTCCGTATTTAATGTGGGGCTGTATCAAGGATAAATGGAGTTAAATTGTCCTTGAGTCGGTGCAGTTACGGCTGAGGGCCTTGAAGTGGAATTGGGATGGATACAGTTGGTCGGTAAAATAAATGTGCCTTCAAAGACCCTAGATCAGAAAATAGGTCAGTCTTTATCAGGATTGTTGTTATAAATTTGATAATAAAATTGAAATTATTGGATTGGTTGTTTTAATAAATGGCTGCTATGGCCTTTTCAACCCAAAATCTGTCTCCAATGGTGTGTTTTGGGAAAAAGGGGGACTTAGTTGGTTGGGGGTAAGGTATCAGGTCATGGCAGCCACAATACAAAGCAATACCTTAGTGATGTTTTTGGCTGTCTATACAAGACTTGACAACCCTAATACGAAGTTCTTACGTAGGCCACTTTACTTTGTATCGGAATGTCCTGCCGTACCCCCTCCCCCACTGTCATCGACTTGGAATATTAACTGTTGGTAATCATTAACGTGTAGGTTAGGCCTGTGCAGGAAGTGATGATACAGAGCCTATTCATGGGGAGAAACATGGTGACCTTGTATGGTGGCCGAGGTTCAGAGTCACATATAAGGTAAACACAGTATGGTTTGTCAGAGGGAAATGTGACTTTCTCCTATCCTAAATCAATAGAACCAGAAGGCACGTCTGTTATTAGGCCTCGTTTCCATGGTGGCAGACGGGTGTCTAGCATTACAGCAAGCCTCGTGCCCTTTGTCACAGTGACCTGCCCTGCCTGTCTATACATTACATATACTGAACCGGGGAAAATACCTTGCATTTTCCACAACTGTTAAGCAGCCCATGGATTACGGCATTTAATTTCCTTCCACCACAGGAGCACAATGATTACTGCAAGCGGTTATAGTCACTGGCAATAACCGCATGCTAAAAAATCCGACATGATGGTTGTGGCCAAGTTCATCAATGGATCGACGTGGGTACAATCAGCTTGCTCATAGACAGGGCTGGTGCAAGGATTTTTGTCTACTTAGGCAAAGGTGCATTTTGTCACCGGCCCTATCCTGGTGCCCTAATGCGGCTGTTTAAGGCCCTGCCCACAGGTGGATCGAATCTCGGCCAGTCCCTGCTGAACCAGCCAAGATGTGATCCATCTACGGCCTGCTTAAAGAGTAACTTCACTTTTGTTGAGAAAAAAACAAACATTCCCCTCCAGGTGATTCATGTACATTGCAGGGATTTTAACAAACTTTGTTGCAGATTCCTAACTATTTTTATTCTGAAGAAATAGCTATTTGTGTTTCTGTGTCCATGTCGAAAGTGAATCTAATGGTAGTGACATTATAATTATCATTCAGCTGCTGCACCTGAAGGCTCCTAATGAGGAGAGTGGCAGGGTCTGCATCCCTTTAGATGTGATTTCCCTTTGGGAGTATCTCACCAAAAATTACATTTATGTTGCAGAGGATGCCAAAAATTGGATTTGTATCTTAGTGTAGACTTCTGAAAGAATCAGTGAGCCAACCTTGTGGACAGCTTTCCCAGGAGAGTTGAAGCTGTTATAGCTGCAAAGGGTGGGCCAACTTAATATTGAACCCTACCAACTAAGACTGGGATGCCATTAAAGTCCATGTACGTGTAAAGGCAGCTGTCCCAATACTTTTGACAATATAGTGTATATATATATGCTTATGTATGAATGTTAGAGACCTTAGATTGTAAGCTCCTTGAGGGTAGGAAATCCACAGAGTGTACAAGTTCACAGTACATAGGGCGCTCCTAGGAGAAGTGCATAGTCCCATTGGTTCGTTGGAACTTTCATCTGTATCTGTAGACCAGGGGGTCTTCAAACTATGGCCCTCTAGTTGTTCAGGAACTACAATTCCCATCATGCCTCGATATATCTGTGAATGTCAGAGTTTTACAATGCCTCATGGGATGTGTAGTTCCTGCAACAGCTGGAGGGCCGTAGTTTGAGGATCCCTGCAGTGTAGACCATCAACAGGGTAGAGGTATGGATGAAGCAACTGGATGGATGGATGGATGGATGAACAGAAGGGACCGAGACTGGAACCTCTGCAGTTCCCACAGAACTTAAAAACACTTTTTTAAAATAAGGAGCACACTTACATGGAAGATAGCATGAAACAGCATGGATAGGGAACACCTGAGACCAAGCAGCTGTAATCAGTGTGAGGCTGTAGACATCACTGAGAAAAACAGAGACTGAGGATGACAGGCCGTCAGCCAGCTCCAAGTATGGGTATTGGCAGTGGTGCTCTAGGCTGCACACCAGGATGACAGCTGTCAAAATGCCTGGGTAATGTCGGGAGAGGGAGTGTGCATGACGCGTTTCCAGGGACTTGTCCTCTTCTTCAAATGCAGCTGTCAAAATGCCTGCTGGATGTCAGGAGAGGGGGTGTGCATGATGCATTTCCAGAGACTTCATCAGATGCATTTGAAGAAGAGGGCAAGTCCCTGGAAAGACATCATGCACACCCCCTCTCCTGACATCCACCAGGCATTTTGACAGCTGCTGTTGAAGAAGAGGACAAGTCCCTGGAAACTCATCATGCACATCCCCTCTCCCGACATCCACCAGGCATTTTGACAGCTGTCATCCTCGTGTGCAGCCTAGAATACCGCTGCCAATACCCATACTTGGAGCTGGCTAACTGCCTGTCATCCTCAGTCTCTGTTTCGCTCAGTGATGTCTACAGCCTCACACTGATTACAGCTGCTTGGTCCCAGGTGCTCCCTATCCATTCAGTTTCATGCTCACTTCTATTGTGCTGCTTATTCTAATAAAGTGTTTTTAATTTGATACTGACCTCAGCGCTTCGCTATTCGTTTTCTTCCTCCATGAGGGTAGGGACTGATGTGAATGTACAATGTATATGTAAAGCGCTGTGTAAATTGACGGCGCTATATGTACCTAAAATATATAAATAAAAGTAAAATATGGATAGATAGATTTTTTTTTTTCAACAATAATTTTTTTATTTTTAATGAAAGATTTACCTTTATCACTTTCTATAAAATAAAAATACAGATTTAAAAAAAAAAAGAAAATATCTATCTAATCTAATCTATCTATCTACAGTAGATATATTATATATATATATATATATATATATATATATATATATATATATATATATATATATATATATATATATATATATATATATATATATCTATATATCTATATATATTCATATATAGATATATATATATATATATATAAATGCATAATAGTATGATCTCTGTTATTGTAAAATAATAATAAAAAAAAAAAACCCAAAAAATAGAAATAATAAATGCGGTCTAACAGCTGCTTGAAGACGAATGTGGGTGTTTTTGGTCTGCGTTAAGGTTAGAAGGCAGGAACAGGTTGTATTGGGTTGGGGGGGATAATGACATAAGCTAATTATGGGGGTTAAAGGTTAATGAAGTAGGGAGTGAAAGCATGAATGCCTGACTAGGATTCAAAGAGAAAACAATTAGAGCGCTTCCCCCTCGGAATAATCAATAGCTTTGGAACAATGGCGCTTCTCATGGTGGGTTCACCATTATCCATGCTGTCCATCCCAGCTCCGCTGTGAGTGTCACATCCATCAGCGGCGTAATTCCTCCCCAATCCCCCCCCCCCCCCATTCCATTCTGGTCCCGCTGAAGAGCTGGGTGCGCCGGGACGCCTTATTCAAATCTCCCGCTGCAACATAGCTAAAGCAGAGAAAGCGCAGACAACGCAAGGAGCGCTTCACTCCGGACCGCACGTTGTGTTGACATCTTGTCCCTTTAAAACGGAACACATATTAATTACGCAAGTTCTGGGGCGAATTTAATGCAGATAAGGCACTAAGTGAATGTAATTACCACCTTAATCAGCCACAGAACCTGTGTAATTAATATGTGTTCGGTTTTAAAGGGATGAGGTGGCAACCCTTGCACCGGATAAATGGCGGTTATATGTTTTCTTCCACTTAAAAATAAATGGTGTGAAGTACTGAGAATGCTTTTAAAACATAAAAGCGACTCATTTTTTTTTTTTTTTTTTTTCACATTATCGTTTATTCCCGTGAGCATGAAAATGCACATTAACACAAACATTGCATTGTTAAAGTGTATATATGCAGCCTTTTACAATTAATAATTAATTATTATTTTAATAAAGTAGCTCTTCCATTGATCACTTACGTAACAGCAGATACCTGGTGATTCTCCCTTTTCCCCTCCTTCCTGGAGCATTATGACCACGCCGGGTACAGAAGTAGATCCATGCTGGTGTGGTCAGTGTGCATCCTGTAGCTCTGATCAGCAAACTAAGGGATGCACACTGGCCATGCCAGGTGCAGAAGTAGATCCATGCTGGTGTGGTCAGTGTGCATCCTGTAGCTCTGATCAGCAAACTAAGGGATGCACACTGGCCATGCCAGGTGCAGAAGTAGATCCATGCTGGTGTGGTCAGTGTGCATCCTGTAGCTCTGATCAGCAAACTAAGGGATGCACACTGACCACGCCAGGTGTAGAAGTAGATCCATGCTGGTGTGGTCAGTGTGCATCCTGTAGCTCTGATCAGCAAACTAAGGGATGCACACTGGCCATGCCAGGTGCAGAAGTAGATCCATGCTGGTGTGGTCAGTGTGCATCCTGTAGCTCTGATCAGCAAACTAAGGGATGCACACTGACCACGCCAGGTGCAGAAGTAGATCCATGCTGGTGTGGTCAGTGTGCATCCTGTAGCTCTGATCAGCAAACTAAGGGATGCACACTGACCACGCCAGGTGTAGAAGTAGATCCATGCTGGTGTGGTCAGTGTGCATCCTGTAGCTCTGATCAGCAAACTAAGGGATGCACACTGACCACGCCAGGTGTAGAAGTAGATCCATGCTGGTGTGGTCAGTGTGCATCCTGTAGCTCTGATCAGCAAACTAAGGGATGCACACTGACCATACCAGGTGCAGAAGTAGATCCATGCTGGTGTGGTCAGTGTGCATCCTGTAGTTCTTATCAGTAAACTAAGGGATGCACACTGACCACGCCAGGTGCAGAAGTAGATCCATGCTGGTGTGGTCAGTGTGCATCATGTAGCTCTTATCAGTAAACTAAGGGATGCACACTGACCACGCCAGGTGCAGAAGTAGATCCATGCTGGTGTGGTCAGTGTGCATCATGTAGCTCTGATCAGCAAACTAAGGGATGCACACTGACTACGCCAGGTGCAGAAGTAGATCCATGCAGGTGTGGTCAGTGTGCATCCCTTAGTTTGCTGATCAGAGCTACAGGATGCAATGCTGACGCATGGTGTACCTGTAGTCCCATAGTCAGCAGTGCCACTAAGCCCTGCAGTACCTTGCGCATCATATATACACTATATTCTCCAAAGTATTGGGACGCCTGCCTTTACACACACATGACCTTTAATGGCATCCCAGTCGTAGTCCGTAGGGTTCAATATTGAGTTGACCCACCCTTTGCAGCTATAACAGCTTCAACTCTTCTGGGGAAAAAAATGATAGGCACTGAGCACTGAGGTGTATTACCAATAAGAGGAGCGGGACGTCAGCTGTGCATGGTGTACTCTGAGGGATGTGCAGGTGAATTCTTATGATTCCTGGAACTGTGGAATGCACGGGGAGCCATTAATGACCTCACTTCCTGGCTGTGAAGCATCACAACCAGGAAGTGACGTCATCACCGGCTCCCTGTGCGTTCCACGGCTCCAGGAAGCGTCGGAAATCCACCGGTGTTCTATCAGAATACCTCTACCTATCAGATTCTGCAACCAGAAGTGACGTTCAGACGAGACCAACTTACAGCACATGCATTACAATATGGCAGCTATGGGTTCCAATAGGTGACAGAACACGAAGCAGCAGCGGACATCTTCTTACACTCACGCAAGTCTTGAATTTTACATTTATTTTAGCAGTAAACTCACCTTATAGACGGCGACCGAGTGCAATAGTCTGTTTTACTTTATAATCAGTTTGTCGCTGAGCAGTGCAGGGTGTACCAAGATGGCCGCTGTCACCTTCTACCTGCAGGTTTTTCGCAATATTTACTATTTTACAATAATAATAGAAATGTAATACTGTTATTCAGTCTATAAGGTGAGTTTACTGCTAAAATACATGTAAAATTCAAGACTTGCGTGGGTGTAAGAAGATGTCCACCTCTGCACCCTGTTCTGTCACATTAGGAAACCTATTGGAATGCATGGCGGCCATGTTGGAATGCATGCCGCATGCGCAGAAAGTTGTTCTCATCCGAACGTCACTTCCGGTTGTAGGATCTGATAGGTAGCGCTATTCTGATAGAACACCGTCGCCATCCCTCAGAGTACACCAACCACAGCTACCACCCTGAAGCCCAGCTCTGCTGATGTTGATGCATCTCAGTGCTCAATGCCTATCAAGTTTTACCCTTGTGAGTACCGCTCTACCATTTTATAATAAATCTCCATACATACTACACTTAGTTTGGCGTTTTTCCTCAGTTTCTCCCTAAGCTGCTTCTTGCTTTTCACCGAGCTGCCACTCAAGCAAGTCTATGTATGGACTGTAGATGGACATTTTTGGACTACATTATTGATCATTATTAATCCTGATTGATTTTATTCATCGATTTTATTGACAATGATCCAATTTGAGAGCTTCAGGCCCATTAGCACTTGCATCCCTGCACCATACCCCCCCCCCCCCTTGTGTTTGATCTTCTGGGAAGGCTGTCCACAAGGTTTAGGAGTGTGTCTATGGGAATGTTTGACCATTCTTCCAGAAGTGCATTTGTGAGGTCAGGCACTGATGTTGAATGAGAAGGCCTGGCACTCAGTCTCTACTCTAATTTACCCTAAAGGTGTTCTATCGGGTTAAGGTCAGGTGCAGGCCAGTCAAGTTCCTCCACCCCAAATCTGCTCATCCATGTCTTTATGGACCTTGCTTTGTGTACTGGTGTGCAGTCATGTTGGAACAGGAAGGGGCCATCCCCAAACTGTTCCCACAAAGTTGGGATCATTAAATTGTCCAAAATGTCTTGGTATGCTAACACGCTTAAGGCCCCTTTCACACGGGCGATCCGATCCGCCTGTCAGTTTTTCAGACGGACCGGATTGGATGCTCCATGCATCCCTAGAGGGCAGCGGGTGTCAGCGGAGACATATCCGCTGACACCCGCTGCTATCCGATTCCGATCCTGTCCGTGAAATCCGGACAGGTGGAAACTCTATTTTCCATCTGTCTGGAGGATCGGATGGGATCGGATGAGAACGGACAGGCGGTCCGTTCTCATCCGATCTCCCATAGACGACAGTGGGGATCTGACAGCTCCGTCTCTGCACACGTTTGTTTACGCAACTCTCAGATGTGAATGTGGTCTGAGTGTTATTTAACTGCAGCAGCTTCAAATCAGATCTTCTGCCCTGCTAGACAGGGCTGTGCTGTGTGGCAGAGCTGTGTAAGTTTCAAAACTGGATGGACAGAACAATAAACCCTTTGGCAGGTAGCACAGCTCCCTTCTATACATTTATTTTGTGCATTTACCAGTTTGTTTGGAGTTCAACTTTAAATTTAGTAGCATTTTTCTACTTGTTAATACAGTAGCCATTGCCCAGATAATGTGGGGTTAAGCTTCAACTCTTTTGCAATAATCCCTCCCACTCTGCGGCTGTGCCTTTGGGGACCCTTCTGGTGAGTAATTTGGCTGCAAATGACTCTGCGACCTCTACCATGGTGATTCATCTAAAAATCATTTAAGTAAATCCCCGCTAATGTCATCCATTTACTCGCCCGTCCATAGGAATGAACAGGCCCCCATTGACTGCCCAATCCTCAAATGTTTCTGTAAAAGCTTGCGGATTCCCACAAAAGTTACTCTTTGCCTTTCCGGTGCCGAAATTACAAAACGCTTTGCCTGGAGGCTAATTCACCGTCTTGTAAATGTCAGCTGCTACTGGGGCTACACAGATCACTTAAAGGCCAAATTCTCCTCCCCTACCTAGGACGTAGAGGCTCCTGAGCCTTCATTTTCCTAATTATATTTGGAAAACCTCTACAGGGCTCTGTGCTTCTCTGGCTTCACCCACCTTCTTCATATTTTAAAAGTAACCCTGAGTGCCCAGTATGGAGAAGGACCTCCAATGACTGGCCGTCATACACAAGACCTTGTTGCACAATATGCTCAACCTCCTCTATAAGCAATGAAATCATGAAGACCCTCGTTGCACATTATGCTTGGGTTAGGATCGGAAAGTGAATATAAATTGGCAAGATGTAGCAGGCCTTTAAAACTTGGTGATTAGTTAAGGTGCTCCTAGGACCTTGGTGTAAGATACCTGGCATTTAGAGACTGAGGAGCCTTCAGCTGCCTAACTATTTTTTGGAAACCTCTACACAGCTCTGTGCTCCTCTGGCTTCACCCAGTTTCTTCAGATTTTATTAGTAGCTATGGGTGACCAGTATGGCATAGGCGGCTCTCTAATTAGGCAAATTAGGCGGTCGCCTAAGGCCTCGCACTTACAGGGGCCTTGCGGCCAGTGGCGGAGCAACAACATTTAGAAGGGCGCAGTCAGGGAAATCTCCCAAGTAAAAGATCGTTTAAAATCCTCGGATATAAAAGTTGCAGCAGTGTGCTGCAGTCCCTTCACTGCGGCTGCCAGGTGTCTGTTGTCCGCTGACACTTACCCCGCCTTCTCTGCCTGGGGATTGGCCGTCAAATCATGTAATCCTAAGATGTGGAGGAATCGGTGGGCATGTACCTGCACCAGTAGGAAGTGACTGCCTGGTCAGCTCACTCTGCTATCATAGGTTGTTGCTTTGGGAGGAGAGCTCTGCCCTGGCCCAGGAACATACAGGTAACCAGGCCCTGACTTGTCACTCTGCAGGCTGGTTATAGATTTGTGGTGTCTACTACGCAAAGGGGGTGAGTAGCCCCAGGGAAGTTGGAAGAGTCCTAAAATGGTTGGTGGAGGAGGAGGAGAAGAAGGCCCTGGGTGGCTGGGGGAGAAGGAGAGGGCTCCTGGGTGGCTGGGGGAGAAGGAGAGGGCCCCTGGGTGTTTTCGAGAGGAGGAGAGGCCCCTCATGACGCCAGAGTCAGTTGCCAGGGAAGCTGGTGGAGCTGGAGCCCTTTGCCCTACACAATGACAGCACCCGAGGTGGAAGGTGAGGGGTAGCGGGTCTTTGACATTATAGAGCATATGGACTCTGTACATTATTGGTAGTTTTGGTTGGAGTTGTCCTTTAGATGTTTAACTCTGTTGTTTTTTCCCCGAGCTGTGAGGGACTGAGGAATGACAGCCCACTATGCTGGGACTTATAGTGCCCTAGAATGTGGAGGACTGAGGAATCCTCAGTCCCTAACAGAGGGCACTACAAGTTCCAGAATAGCAGACTGCCATGCCTTAGTCCCCACAGAGGGCACTACAAGTCTTAGCATAGCAGGCAGTAGTTCCTCAGTCCCCTACAGAGAGCAGTACAAGTCCAAGCATATCAGGCTTCCATTCCTCAGGGAGGAATGGCAGTGCACTATACTGGAATTTACAGTGACCTCTGTGGGGACTCAGGTATGGTAGCCTTCTGCAGTGGGACTTGTCGTGCCCTAGACTCTGGTGGAGGAAGGGAAGTGTAAGGGGGTCTCTGGAAGTTCTGATGCATGGGGGAGCTTTGGTGACCACAGAGTTCCCTTTTACACCAGAGTCCCCAGCTTCCCCCTCAAATCAGGGTTCCCAGAACTCTCCTTACATCAGAGTCTTCAGACTTCCCTCTTACAGTGTAGTGAGTCTGGAGACTCTGATGTAAAGGGGGCTCTGTGAAATTTGATTTAAGAGGGGGGCTCTAATGTAAAGAGGAATTCTGTGGACTCTGATGTAAGGAGGAGATGCTGGGGGAATCTGATTTAAAGGAGAACTCTTATGTAAGGGGGGACACTGAACTTTGATGTAAGGAGGGACTCAGGGAATCATGACCTATAGGGAAATGCTGGGGACTGTAATGTAAGAGCAGACATATATATATATACATACATACCCGATGTTTAATGATCTTTGATGAAAGAAGAATTGGTTAGAGAAAATTCTAGAAACTGTGAATTCATAGTACAAAGGTTAAGGCTCTTAATATATGCAATTTATACAGTTAATTTTTATTGCTTGAATTATTTTTCCCATTATGGGCATGAGTGGGGCCTCATGTCCAAGTTTTGCCTTAGGCCTCACAAAGCCTAGAGCCGCCTGTGCAGTATGGAGAAGGATCTACGACTGGCAGTCATACACAGTGTGTTAACCTCCACCTCAACCTCCTCTATAAGCAATGAAATCATGAAGACCCTTGTTGCACATTATGCTTGGGTTAGGATCAGAAAGTGATTATAAATTGGCAATATATAGTAGGTCTTTATAACTTGGTGACATTAGGTAAGGTGATTCTAGGACCTTTGGGTAAGATACCTGGCATGTAGAGATTGAGGGGCCTTCAGTTGCCTAATTATTTTTGGAAAACCTCAACAGGGCTCTGTGCTCCTCTGGCTTCACCCAGCTTCTTCATATTTTAAAAGTAACCATGAGTGCCCAGTATGGAGAAGGACCTCCAATGACTGGCAGTCATACACAAGACCTTGTTGCACAACATGCTTGGGTTAGGATCAGAAAGGGATTATAAAATGGCAAGATGTAGAAGGTCTTTAAAACTTGGTGACTAGTTAAGGTGCTCCTAGGACCTTGGTGTAAGATACCTGGCATGGAGAGACTGAGGGGTCTTCAGTTGCCTAATTATTTTTGGAAAACCTCTACAGGGCTCTGTGCTTCTCTGGCTTCACCCACCTTTTTCATATTTTAAAAGTAACCATGAGTGCCCAGTATGGAGAAGGACCTCCAATGACTGGCAGTCATACACAAGACCTTGTTGCACAATATGCTTGGGTTAGGATCAGAAAGTGATTATAGATTGGCAAGATGTAGTAGGTCTTTATAACTTGGTGACATTAGGTAAGGTGATTCTAGGACCTTGGTGTAAGATACCTGGCATGGAGAGACTGAAGAGCCTTCAGCTGCCTAATTATTTTTTGGAAACCTCTACCCAGCTCTGTGCTCCTCTGGCTTCACCCAGTTTCTTCAGATTTTACTAGTAGCTATGGCTGACCAGCATGGAAAAGGTTTTCCAATGGCTGGCACTCATTCACAATGTGCCAACCTCCGCCTTAACCTCCTCTATCAGCAATTAAATCATGAAGATCCCTGTTGTACATTATACTTGGGTTGGAATCGGAAAGTGATTATAAATTGGCAAGATGTAGCAGGTCTTTATAACTTGGTGACATTAGTTAAGGTGCTCCTAGGACCTTGGTGTAAGATACCTGGCATGTAGAGACTGGGGAGCCTTCAGCTGCCTATTTTTTGGAAATCTCTACACAGCTCTGTGCTCCTCTGGCTTTACCCAGTGTCTTTAGATTATATTAGTAGCTATGGGTGACCAGTATGCATAAGGATTTCCAATGGCTGGCAATCATTCACAGAGTGTCAACCTCCGTCTCAACCTCCTCTATGAGCAATGAACTTATGAAGACCCTTGTTGCATATTATAATTGGGTTATGATTGGAAAGTAAGTATAAAATGGCAAGGTGTAGCAGGTATTTATAACTTGGTGACATTGTTAAGGTGCTCCTAGGACCTTGGTGTAAGATACCTAAGATGTAGAGACTTAGGAGCCTTCAGCTGCCTAATTATTTTTTGGAAACCTCTACACAGCTCTATGCTCCTCTGGCTTAACCCAGCGTCTTTGAATTTGACTAGTAGCTATGGGTGACAACCAGCATGGAGAAGGATATCCGATGTCTGGAAGTCATACACAGTGTGTCAACATCCGCCTCAACCTCCTCTATGAGCAATGATCTTATGAAGACCCTTGGTGAACATTATGCATGGGTTAGGATCAGAAAGTAAATATAAATTTGCAAGATGTAGTAGGTATTTATAACTTGGTGACATTAGGTAAGGTGCTCCTAGGACCTTGGTGTAAGATACCTGGCATGTGGAGTCTGAGGCCTTCAGTTGCCTAATTCTTTTTGGAAAACTTCACCCAACTTCTTCACCTTTTTCTTGTGGCCATGGGTGAACAGTATTAAGGATTTCCTATGGTTGGAAGTCATACACAGTGCATCAACCTCCACCCTAATCTCCTCTATGAGCCATGAAATCATAAAGACCCTTGTTGCACGTTATGCATAGCATCAGAAAGCGATTATAAAATGGCAAGATGTAGAAGGTCTTGGTTACATTACGTGAGGTGCTCCTGGGACTTTGGTGAAAGATACCTGGCATGTAGAGGCTGCAAAACCTTAATTTGCCTAGTTATATTTGGAAAACCTCTACACAGCTCTGTGCTCCTTTGCCTTTACCCATCCTCTTCACATTTTATTGATGGCCATGGGTGACCAGTATGAAGAAGGATGATTGGAAGTTATACTGTACACAGTGCATCAACCTCCACCTCCTCTGCGGGAAATAAAGTTATGAAGACCCTTGTTGCATAGGTTAGTATCATAAAGTGATTATAAATTGGCAAGATCTAGCAGGACTTTATAACTTGGTGGCATAAGGTAAGGTGCTCCTGGGACTTTGGTTAAAGATACCTGGCACCTAGAGGCTGCAAAACCTTAATTTGCCTAGTTATATTTGGAAAACCTCTACACAGCTCTGTGCTCCTCTGCCTTTACCCATCCTCTTCACATTTTATTGATGGCCATGGTTGACCAGTATGGAGAAGGATCTCATATGGTTGGAAGTCATACACAGTAGGTCAACCTCCACCTCTTCTTTAAGCAATAAAATTATGAAGACCCTTGTTGTACATTATGCGTGTGTTAGGGTCAGAAGGTGATTATAAATTGGCAAGATGTAGCAGGTCTTTATAACTTGGTGACATTAGGTAAGGTGCTCCTGGGACTTTGGTTAAAGATACCTGGCATGTAGAGGCTACGAAGCCTTCAGTTGCCTAATTATATTTGGAAAACTCCTACACAGCTCTGTGTGGCTCTGCCTTCACCCATCTTTTACATTTTACTGGCAGCCATGTGGGTGACCAATACGGAGAAGGTCAAATAATAAATACGGCCCTACAGTGCACATTGTGCTGGAAGTGAAATACTTCCGACTGCTACATTGTGTATGCTCTGCAATACCTGACAGTCTATATTGCAGTGCTCTTAATGCTGTGTTTCATGTTATAGACTACTACCTCACTACTACCTAAATAATACAGTTACCATAAATTCCACCCATTCAATCAGTAGACACACTTTTGTTCTGGATACAAGGTTTTTTTCTCACAGAATAGGTGCCGAGTCATCCCTTGTCTCCAGCCCCTATCCACCTCTGAGCAGAATCCCCTGCAGCCAACAGCAAAAGACTCCCCCACCCCCCCAGCAATTACAAACACCCCAAACAGCAACAGACCCCCCTCCACATCAAAATACCCCCCAACAATAGATCCCCCCAGCAAAAATAGACCCATGCCAGCAACAATGTAGTAGAGCTTCCAGCAGCCAGCATCAATATACCCACCAGTAGCTAGCAATGCTTGACCCTTCCCTCAACAGTAGATCCCTCCCAGCAAAAATTGAGCCCCTAGAAACATGAGATCCCCCAGCATCAATATACCTCCCCAGCCACAATAGATCTCAACAGCCACAATAGATCTCCCCAGCCACAATAGATCTCCCAGCAGCCAGCATCAATAGACCCTCCAGCAAACCCCTGCACCCCATTCAGTGCTGGAACTGCATTCCCCCACATTCCAGCTGGAAAGAATTCCTGGTAATATACAGTACACTATATATATATATATATATATATAATATCCACACACTGTATTACCAAAAGTATTGGGACACCTGCCTTTACAAACACATAAACTTTTAATGGCATCCCAGTCTTAGTCCGTAGGGATCAATATTGAGTTAGCCCACCCTTTGCAGCTATAACAGCTTCAACACTTCTAGGAAGGCTGTCCACAAGGAGTGTATCTATGGAACTGTTTGACCATTCTTCCAGAAGCGCATTTGTGAGGTCAAGGACTGATGTTGGAGAGAAGGACTAGCTCGCAGTCTCCTCTCTAAATTAATCCCAAAGGTTTTCTATCGAGTTGAGGTCAGGGGGAGGGGGGGATTATGGTGTGGGGTTGTTTTTCGGGGGTTGGGTTTGGCCCCTTAGTTCCAGTGAAGGGAACTCTTAAGTTGTCAGCATACCAAGACATTTTGGACAATTTCATGCTCCCAACTTTGTGGGAACAGTTTGGGGATGGCCCCTTTCTGTTCCAACATGACTGCACACCAGTGTACAAAGCACGGTCCATAAAGACATGGATGAGTGTGGAGAGGTGTGGGAACTTGACTGCCCTGCACAGAGTCCTGACCTCAACCCAATAGAACACCTTTGGGATGAATTAGAGTGGAGACTGCGAGCTAGTCCTTCTCGTCCCCATCAGTGCCTGACCTTACAAATGCGCTTCTGGAAGAATGGTCAAACATTCCCATAGACACACTCCTAAACCTTGTGGACAGCCTTCCCAGAAGAGTTGAAGCTGTTATAGCTGCAAAGGGTGGGCCAACTCAATATTGAACCCAACAGACTAAGACTGGGTGGCCTTTAAAACTCTTGTGCGTGTAAAGGCAGGTGTCCCAATACTTTTGGTAATATAGTGTATATATATATATATATATATATATATACAGTATATAGTTATTAATATACAGGATTTATATAGCGCCGACAATTTACGCAGCGCTTTACAGCTTGAGGGTAGACAGTAGAACTAAAATACACTTTAATAATACAGTAGGAATTATATATATATATATATATATATATATATATATATATATATATATACACATATATACATACATATATATATATATATATATATATATATATATATATATATATATATATATATATATATATGTATATTTATATATATATATACTGTAAATATTTGCTTTGCAGTCTGCAGTCAGCAAACAGATAATCCCCAATGTAGTACTCTATATGGTTAACATTGGCAGGGATGTTGGAGGCAGTGAATGGCGGGTATGATAGTGGAGATTAAAGGGTATACAAGGTGACGGAGTGAGATTCTCAGGGTATTTAGGGTGAGTTGGTTATGTGAGAGGCTGGAAAATGTCAGCTGAGGATGCAGCTCCCTGGAGGCCGTGCTCTTCTTATCTCGCCTTTGTTTTGTAGTGATAGTAAGCTTGTTCCATTTATGCTTGTCTAAAAGTCAAGTAAGGCAACCAGGGTTGTTAGAATTGCCTGTGGAAAATTGCAGAGGGAGTGCCAGTGTTCCCTTAAGCATGCACACACAGGGGTGCTGTCATAGCACAGTACAGGTAAAAGAGAAATGTTAGTCTTTAATGTTTTGGTAGTAGAGTAACCCTTACCTGTCGACAGGAGCTGGTCCTTTAAGGACCTCTGAATGCCAATGGCCTCTCTGGGCTTTCCAGTCCTGTGATCATGTGATTGGAAGCTTGAGCTACCAGCCCAAAACTGTTCCTAGGTGACAGTGCAGTCACAGTCCTAGGGGCACGCCATTGAGCCCGTACCATGCACAAAATAGCAACACCGGCTGTACGCATAAATGTTGCAGCACGGCATTAAAGCCCATCTTCGTTCTTCTGCATATACTGTATTTGTACGGCCGGCATAGCCCTAACTCATCCACTTGGTGACCACTTATAGGGTGACAATGCAGGAGAACAAATGGGAGACAAGGACAAGGCCTTTTCACTCTATGACAGGTCAGAAGTCTGTTGGCCCGCCCACCATGACCTCATACCTTGACTGACAGGGCAGAAGACTCCCAGTCTGTCCAGCTCAAAATGGTCCCATATCCTGAATGGCAGGCCAAGAGACTCATGGTCTGTGCAGCCCACAATGACCCCAAATCTTGACTGACAGGCCAAGAGACCGCTAGACTGTCCCTCCAAACTTGACTTCATACTTTGACTGACAGGGCAGGAGACTCCTGGTCTGTCCAGCTCAAAATGGCCCCATATCCTGAATGGCAGGCCAAGAGACTCATGGTCTGTGCAGCCCACAATGACCCCAAATCTTGACTGACAGGCCAAGAGACCGCTAGACTGTCTCTCCAAACTTGACTTCATACTTTGACTGACAGGGCAGGAGACTCCTGGTCTGTCCAGCTCAAAATGGCCCCATATCCTGAATAGCAGGCCAAGAGACTCATGGTCTGTGCAGCCCACAATGACCCCAAATCTTGACTGACAGGCCAAGAGGCCGCTGGTCTGTCCCTCCAACCTTGACTTCATACTTTGAATGACAGGGCAGGAGACTCCCGGTCTGTCCAGCTCAAAATGGCCCCATATCCTGAATGGCAGGCCAAGAGACTCATGGTCTGTGCAGCCCACAATGACCCCAAATCTTGACTGACAGGCCAAGAGACCGCTGGTCTGTCCCTCCAACCTTGACTTCATACTTTGACTGACAGGCCAGGAGACTCCCAGTCTGTCCTGCTCACCATAACCCTATGCTCTGACTGTCAGACTAGGAGGCTATTGGACTTTCTAGCCTACGATGAACTCTTACCTTCACTGACAGGCCAGAAGACTCCCAGTCTGTCCAGCCCACAATTACCCAATATCTTGAATAATGGAATGGTAGACTCTTGGTCTGTCCAGCCCGCAATGACCCCAAAACTTGACTGACAGGCCAGGAGACCCCTGGCCCATTCCACTCACCATAACTACATACTCTGACTGATAGGCCAGGAGACTGCCAGTCTGTCCTGCCTACCAAAACCCTATACTGTGACTGTGAGACCAGGAGACTCCCAGTCTGTCCTGCCTACCAAAACCCTATACTGTGACTGTGAGACCAGGAGACTCCTGGTCTTTCTAGCCCACCATGAGCTCATACCTTGACTGACAGGCCAGGAGGCTCCTGGTCTGTCCTGCCCAGCATAAACCCCATACCTTGACTGACATGGCAGGAGATTTCTGGTCTGTCCCTCTCACCGTAACCTTGTACACTGGCTGACAGGCCTGGAGAGTCCTGGTCTGTTCTACCCACCATGACCCCACATCTTGACTGACGGGCGAAGAGAGTCCTGGTCTTTAATGGCCACCATATCCTCATACCTTGAATGACAAGTCGAGGCTTTCATGCCCATTTATGTCTTTTCCAAATCCTAGACACCAAATCCTAAGACACTGTTTGGCATCATTCCTATTGGTTCTATTACACAAGGACTTCTCTACCTCGGGGGAGCCCCTGTTTTGTAGAAGAGTTGCTAACCCCAAGCCACCAGGCTTGTCGAGCTGGTTAGTGCCAAAAGGGCCAACCACAGCTCAAATTTTGGCTGCTTTAGTAGGAATTGGACAAACTTTGAGTAGCATATGGCCAGTTTAGGACCATAGTTGAGATTCCCGTCAGTCCATGTTGGGTGCATGGCTGTGGAGTAAGCAAGGTCAGGTCCAGTGTGCTTTAAAATGATCCTGCTTATGATTTATGACCGACGTGTAAACATTTACTCAGTGCTTTCTCTATTTAGATAACAAGCCTAATGCTAACAAGAAATGTTTCCCACTGACTGATTGCAAAGCAAATATTTAGTATCGTCCAGCTTACTCACAGTTGTTCTATATTCACACTTCTGCACTTTAAGGTTACACCTGTGCGATACGGCGGGTCGCTTTTTTTGTACAGCGTTTTTTGGTGAACATCTGCATAAGACAGCCCACTCACTTGAATGGTCAGCCCTACACGCAACAAACATGCCAAAGTAGCTCGTGTACTTTTTCCGGCAGTGAGCCAAGCATGTTTTACGATTTAATTTTTTTGTTTTTTGCACGTTTCCAGGAATGCATGCAGAACTGAGCCTTTCTGCATGCATTTCCAGAACGCCAAACTGTGAATGGGGCCTAAGAGCAGTAAATTCTCCATTCTCCAAGCATTCACTGCTGGTGAACCTTTCGTGCCGGTTCACATTTCTGCGATGCGGGAAGGCTGCGAATATGCAGCGTGTTCCCGCATCGCATCCGCACCCCTGGCAGTTCACACTGCCATATGCGATACGCAGGGGGTGTCAATTAAAAGTTAACGACACCCCCAGTTGCGATCGCATATCGCAGTGCGATCTGCAAGTACGCACAGAATCCGATCGCACAAGTGTGAACCACTATGCAATCCAATTCTACTGTGGCTCAAAAAAAGCCTCATGTGCGTGTTTGGTGCATGCGATCTCCGCAAACGCGGAAGTGTGAACCGGCACTTGAGGTATACTTTATATTACCAAAAGTATTGGGACGCCTCCCTTTACACACACATGAACTTTAATGGCCTCCCACCCTTAGTCTGTAGATTTCAATATTGAGTTGGCCCACTCTTTGGAGCTATAACAGTTTTAACTCTGCTAGGAAGGCTGTCCACAAGGTTTAGGAGTGTCTATGGGAATGTTTGACCATTCTTCCAGAAGCGCATTTGTGAGGTCAGGCACTGATGTGGACAAAAAATACTAGCTCGCAGTCTCCACTCTAATCCACCCTAACAGTGTTCTATCGGGTTGAGGTCAGGACTCTGTGCAGGCCAGTCAAGTTTCTCCACCCCTCCATGCTCATCCATGTCTTTATGGACCTTGCTTTGTGCACTGGTGTGCAGTCATGTTGGAACAGGAAGGGGCCATCCCCAAACTGTTCCCACAAAGTTGGGAGCATGAAATGGCATCCCAGTCTTAGTCTGTAGGGTTCAATATTGAGTTGGCCCACCCTTTGCAGCTATAACAGCTCCAATTCTTCTGGGAAGGCCGTCCACAAGTTTTTGGAGTATGCCTATGGGAATATTTGACCATTCTTCCAGAAGCGCATTTATGAGGTCAGGCACAGTTGTTGGACGAGAAGGCCTGGCTCGCAGTCTCCGCTCTAATTCATCCCACCGGTGGCCCTCCAGATGTTGCGGAGCTACAACTCCCATCATGCCTCTGCCTTTGAGATTCATGCTTGCAACTGTCAGCAGCTTGCAATGCCTCATGGGACTTGTAGTTCTGCAACAGCTGGAGGGCCACAGGTTGAGCACCCATGGTCTACAGAATGTACAGTGTATATCCTGGCATAGACTATTGCAACTTGTCCTGCAGATAATACACAAGGGTTTGCAGCACCGCAAATTTTTCCTTTTCCGGAGCTACATCATGCCGGATGTAGGTGAACAGCTTGATAAGCAGCCAATGAGAAGTGGCCTCCTGGGAGTTCTCCACAGCCTGGCATAGTCCTTGCCTCACAATGGAATGTTGTGTGAAACGTGCCAATAAACGTTCTACAAACCCTTACACATAACATTTTATCATAGTGGGTGATCAGTGGGTGAAACACATAAGAGAGTTTTCCCACTTTGATCTGGAAACCCCCATTATAAGCTGATTATAGCTTTAGAAATGTTATGGCTCGTTTCCACTGAGCTTTCTGGTACAGTTAGGTTCGGTACGGTACGCTATTTATGCCGTTTCCATTGTGAATGGTACCCTAATTCCGAACCGTACCGTACCACTTTTTTGGGACCCTTTCGTTGGGGTACCAAGCACATTAGTACCGTACCAACAGGGTGGAGCTACACTCTGCAGAACTTTGATTGGTTGACAGAGAATCGTCTATCACAGCTTTCCTGCTACACCACGCCTATCATGAAAGGGTACTATTGGCAGTGGAAACGCAAGGTGTACCATTCCGAACCGTACCGTACTGAACCGAACTGTACCGTACCACTCAGTGGAAATGAGGCATAAGGTCCCATCTCACATTCTTCCAAGATTCACTGCACATTTACCAATGAACCATTCCCATGCTTTATAAGAAACCCAGCACTCAACCGGTCCATAAACCTGTTCCAAAAATTTTCACCACTTGGTCTTCATTTCACATTAAAGGCGTGTTTCACTAACATCTGCCATATTTAAAGAGACAAATGTTACAAGTTTCCCCAGCTAACTTAGGCCACAAAGCCAAATCCAACAATTTCCGATTATCCCCTATGGACATCTGCATTGCCCAAGTCCACAATCTGTTGAGTACCCAGGGCATATTTGCTGAGGATTTGCTTAGTCCCTAATTTGCATTCTGGCCAAAAATAAATTCCTGGAATTGCCTATCAGTTATAAATAGATCATTTGGTGTAAGCACACTTTTTTTTTTTTCTGCAGTCAGAACTGAATATACACAGTATGTTCCATAGGTACATGGTTCCAGATATCGGCAATGACCATTAGGTTGCCGATGTGAGTTGCTTCCTTCTGGAAAGGTGGTTTTAGTCCTAAAATTTCAGCTCTCCATTCTGGCATGGTTTGGAAGCTGGAAAAGGTAATTGTGGCTGGTTGTGGATCCTAACATGAATGCTTGGGAGTGCTGAATGTTCATGTTATGGAGAGAATGAGGCTACATGGCTCCTTACACTGGTTTATCCCATATAATACGTATTATAGCATTTCAATCTGTACATTTACCGTATTTTCCGGCGTATAAGACGACCCCCCTAATTTTCAAGTTAAAACATAGGTTTTGGGCTATACTCGCCGTATAAGACTACCCCCCTTCCGAAGCAAGGCAACACCATTGAAAAACATCAGATTTCTCATAGATCTCCAAGGTACCCCAAGTACTGTAATACATGTAATCTCTCATAATATCTACAAGGTACCCTAAGTATAAGTATTACCAGTAGATGTAATCTCAAGACGCTGGCTGTGTGGGAATCCTGTATCGGTATACCGTAGCTTCGGCTACATACAGTATACCGCGCTTAGCCAATCACAGTGAGCGATGTATTCTATTATTGAATGCAAAGCCTGCTCGGGTTGGCAGAGTCAGAGAGGCGGGCTGATGTTACTCCGCCAATCCGAGCAGGCTTTGCATTCAATAATAGAATACATCGCTCTCCCTGATTGGCTCAGCGCGGTACACTGTTTGTAGCCTAAGCTACGGTACATACGGTATACCGGTACAGGATTCCCACACAGCCAGCGTCTTGAGAGATTACATCTACCGGTAATACTTATACTTAGGTTAACTTGGAGAAATTATACTCGGCGTATAAGATGTCCCCCCCCCCCCATTTTTGGGGGATTTTTTTGAGGTTCAAAAGTAGTCTTATACGCCATAAAATACAGTAATCTGGAGCAGCCTTTCTCAACATTGTCACCATGGAGGAACCCTTGAAACAACTTTTAGGTTTCAAGGAACTCCAGATGGAATATAAGAATAAGGAATGTGGTCTGCTTCAAGCCCAACCCCAGGTACAACAATAAAATACCACTGCAAAATCCCACCCCCCCTTCTGCCACATTACAAGGGTTAAATGCTCATTATATCAAGGGGAGATCCTTACCTTATTCAGTGCTCCAGCAAACTCCCTCCATTTGTGCAACCAGTCCCCCACAAACTCCTTTCTAGGCTACTCATGGCCCCGGTTGCATGCTTTCCTCCTCCATGTTCAATGCAGGGTTAATAGCCCTGCATTGTACATAATGACACCAAGAGATCATCCACAGATGGGAGCTTCAGAGAGAAGAGAACAGGGGCGGAGTGGGGAACAGGGTAAGTAATAATGGCTGTTTCTTTGTCCCCCTAGACATACTGAGCATTTAAACCATGCAGTGGAAGGAGGGGGGGGGGGTTCATTGCAGGGGGTTGATTTCTTTCTAGTTACTGGAGTTGGGTTTTAATGTATTTAACACCCAGCCTGTATAATACAACAAAATTATTTTCAGGAAAAATAATGGAGTAAAATTAATAATAAAATAATAATGGCCAGAAAAGTAATGCAGACAGTAAAAATTGCATTGTTCCCTCACATTTTTGGTGTCTGCTTTCCCTTTACATGGGTGGTGAGTGAAGTGGGATGCCCCCTTACATTGGTGGTCAGTGGAGAAATGTCATCTTAGATTGGGGATCAGTGGAAAAAGATCCCATTTAAATTGTTGTCCAGAGGAGAAGGGTCTTCTTAGATATGTGATCAGTGGGAGAAGATCCCCTTACATTGGTGGTCATTGGATAAGAGTCCTCTTAGATGGGTGATCAGTGGGACAAGATCCTCTTACATTAGTGGTCAGTTGGGAAGTCTCCTCTTAAACTGGTGATCAGGGGGAGAAGATTCCCTTACATTGGTGGTCAGCGTAGAAGGGTCATCTTAAATTGGTGATCAGTGGCAAAATATCCCATTATGTTGGATAACAATCGAGAAGGGTCCTCTTATATGGGTGTTAAGTGGGAGAAGATCCCATTACATTGGTTATTAATGGAGAAGAGTCTTCTTAGATGGGTGATCAGTGGGACAAGATCCTTTTACATTAGCGGCCAATGGAGAAGTGTCCTCTTAGATTGGGGATCAGTGGAAAAAGATACCATTTAAATTGTTGAACAGTGGAGAAGGGTCTTCTTAGATATGTGATCAGTGGGAGAAGATCCCCTTACATTGGTGGTCATTGGAGAAGAGTCCTCTTAGATGGGTGATCAGTGGGACAAGATCCTTTTACATTCGCGGTCAATGGAGAAGTGTCCTCTTAGATTGGCTATCAGTGGGAGAAGATCATTTTACATTGGTAGTCAGTGTAGAAGTGTCAGCTTAAATTGGTGATCAGTGGCAAAATATCCCATTATGTTGGATAACAATCGAGAAGGGTGTTAAGTGGGAGAAGATCCCCTTACATTGGTTATTAATGGAGAAGAGTCTTCTTAGATATGTGATCAGTGGGAGAAGATCCCCTTACATTGGTGGTCATTGGAGAAGAGTCCTCTTAGATGGGTGATCAGTGGGACAAGATCCTATTACATTGGTGGTCAGCGTAGAAGGGTCATCTTAAATTGGTGATCACTCAGTGGCAAAATATCCCATTATGTTGAATAAGAATCGAGAAGGGTCCTCTTAGATGGGTGTTAAGTGGGAGAAGATCCCCTTACATTGGTTATTAATGGAGAAGAGTCTTCTTAGATGGGTGATCAGTGGGACAAGATCCTTTTACATTAGAGGTCAATGGAGAAATGTCATCTTAGATTGGGGATCAGTGGAAAAAGATCCCATTTAAATTGTTGAACAGTGGAGAAGGGTCTTCTTAGATATGTGATCAGTGGGAGAAGATCCCCTTATATTGGTGGTCATTGGAGAAGAGTCCTCTTAGATGGGTGATCAGTGGGACAAGATCCTTTTACATTAGCGGTCAATGGAGAAGTGTCCTCTTAGATTGGCTATCAGTGGGAGAAGATCATTTTACATTGGTAGTCAGTGGAGAAGGGTCATCTTAAATTGGCAGTCAGTGGTAAAAGATCCCACTACATTGGTGAACAATGGAGAATGGTCCTTTTAGGTGGGTGATAAGTGGGAAAAGACCCTCTTACAATGGTGGCCACTGGAGAAGGGTCTTCTTAGATGGGAGATCAGTGTGAGAAAGATTCCCTTTTATTGGTGTCATTGGGATAGTCAGTGAGGGAAAGGGCCCTTCTACACCAGTGATCATTGGGAAGACTGTTCCGTACAGTGGTAGACATTGAGAACAACAACCCCACCCCTATAGATTGCTAAAAAGGTCACTGGTGTCAGTGAGTACTTATCTGAGAGCCATAAATTGCTCATTGCTCACCTCTGGAGAAACCTCTAGGTCAGTGATGGCGAACCTTGGCACCCCAGATGTTTTGGAACTACATTTTCCATGATGCTTATGCACTCTGCAGGGTAGTTGAGCATCATGGGAAATGTAGTTCCAAAACATCTGGGGTGCCAAGGTTCTCCATCACTGCTCTAGGTTTTCAAGGAACCCTTGAACTGAGAAAGACTGTTCTAGAGAAAGGTGGGCTGGCATTTTTGCCACAGGCATATCAGTGAATAATTTACCTGTCCAGTTATTGGGATTTTTGGGGCATAAACCACTTTACCATAAAACCATCACAACAGATAACCTGGGTGCAATGGTCCAAGTATATAAAAATATATAAAATCTGTTGCTTGACTGAAAGTCAGATTAATGTTCATAGGCAGTATATTGAGGCATATGCAGAATCTTTCCATCATTGTTTTACTGTCAGATGTTAAAGGACCACTTGACATCTACTAGGTTTTCTACTAACCAGGAAGTTAAAAAGCCAAACGCTTATGTGTGCATGGACACATAGTTAGCATGCATGGGCATTTTGAGACAGAAAAGGTAAAAGCCAGATGCCCTTAACAGTAGCGTTAAAAACGTCCAGTATGCATGGGTCCTAAAACTTACAGGCCTTGCCCCTCCCTCAGTCTGCAAGTGGACAATGAATAGAGAATCAGCAGACTAATGAGCTCATCTCTCTGTCACTCTCCTCCTATCAGCGTGTCCCTTGTTTGCACATCTGATGGTTGCCTGTGCTGCTTCTCACTTTCCCAGGCTGAGCTCTGCTGTACAGAGACTGTAAGAGGCTAATATCAGCTCAAATTCACATACTAACATTGCATGCATTTAAAAAAGAATAAGCAAACCCAACATTTCATATTCCTGATATGTGACTGCTGTATCATGTACTTGTATGAGAAAGTCTCCTGTTCTCTTTGTATTGCTTCCTTTGTGTGAAATCCCTGCTGTTCCTGCCAGTCCCTCTGCTTTCCAATTAAAAGCTGGCTACACTAGGCATGAGAGCAGAGCCTGGTCAGTTCTGTATTGGAAACTCAGCCTGCTCTCCTCTAAAGATCAGACTTCCCCCACCCCATCCTCTGCACAGCCTTTCACTGAGACCAGTGTGATGCTGTTTCTCCCCCCCCCCCCAGCTCATATGCAGCTGAGAACAGATGGCATTTGATCACTTATCAAAAAGGGAAAAATGTATTTTTTATATAGTAGGTGAGGTTGAATAAAGACAATAGTCCATCCAGTTCAACCTGTGTAGGTGTGTGTGGCCATAATCATCTCTCATACCCCTGAATGTTCTGATTCTTGAGATGTACGTCTAAGGCTCCGTTCACATGTCAGCGTATGGATCACGGGCAGAACCGCCGCGGTTCCGCCCGCGATCCGGAGATTATTGCAAATCGCGGGACGCCTGTGCGTTGCCCGTTGATTTGCAATAGACCCCCAAACGCTGAGCGATGTTGCCGCGATTTCCGCCTGCCGAATCGCGGTAACATCGCGCAAAAAAAAATCGCGGGACGCATTACGACCAAAAAAGTACAAGAGCTTCTTTGGAGCGTATTGTGTCCCGCGATTTTTTTTGCGCGATGTTACCGCGATTCGGCAGGCGGAAATCGCGGCAACATCGCTCAGCGTTTGGGGGGCTATTGCAAATCAACGGGCAACGCACAGGCGTCCCGCGATTTGCAATAATCTCCGGATCGCGGGCGGAACCGCGGCAATTCTGCCCGTGATCCATACGCTGACATGTGAACGGAGCCTTAGAGTCTTTTGAAAGCCACCATACTTCCCGCAGAAACCACCTCTTGTGGTAGAGAATTCCACAATCTTGTAGCCCTCACAGTAAAGAACCCCCCTCATTGCCTGAGGTTAAAACGCTTCTCCTCCAGACACATTGTATGCCCTCTATTTATAATGTTTTTTATTTTTTTATATCTATACAAAAATGTTTTCCCTTTCATTTGTTGACATTGTTTCACAAGGTGAGGGTTTACAACCACTTTAATGCTGCATGAATTAATATAAATTTTGTGTCTCATTTATATATATTTATGTCCTTCTTATTCCATTCTCATTTCTATATTTTGTAATTACATTTTCATACGAAAACTTCAACCCTTTTGATTCCTGCATTATGTCCTTAACAACATCAGAAGTATTAAAATGACCATCATATTAGTATTAATAGAACTGTACTTAATTGCCATCGGGTCCAGTGGAATTTTATAAGTGGATTCCTGTGCCTCAGTTTCCAATTTTAAAGACTAGATAAAGACAATTAATTATCCTTCCCCCTTGAGAGGTCTCCTACGTTGTGTGTCGAAGGGTGGAAGATAAAGCAATTTCCTACAATTTTTGAAAAATTTGGCCTACAGGACACTAGGAACGGCCGAGCATTAGACATACAAAGAGTAGCAAGGACAGGCCAAACCACGGCTCCCCACTGGAATTTTGGGCCCCAACTACAAGGGACCAAGCCAACAACAGACCAAAGCCATGAAAGGTCAAGAAGCAGCTTAATCTCTGCCTCCCTTTCCATATGTAATACTTTATTAACCATCTTTCACGACCCAACAAAAAACCCCCCCGACCGTTTAACCTTCCTCGATAAATCATCGGCGTCGCATAGTGGCGCTTTTAATTTTTTTCTGGCCCTAAATAGGTTAATCCGTGACCCTTCGCAGGTCCGACTGAATTCCATACCTTTCTTAAGTGGCCCCCCTGGTCTTTTGCTACCCCTCACAACCAGCTTGTCTTACAATGAGTTTCGGAATTGCAGCTTCTCAGAAAAAAGGTGGGGGGGAAGAGGAGGAGGCACGTGACTTGACGATACAATGGAATGGGGGGGAAATATTAAAAAGAGCATCCCTTTTCTGTAACCTTTCCTGATTAACTTATTCAGCGCCTGAGCGGGCTTCCACGGCGTTTCGCACTGCAGTGCGGCATCGTGGCGCAGGCAAAGGGTTAAATAACTGAATATATTTTTTTTTCTTACTGTACCCGCAGGATACAGTAGGAGAGGAAATCTCGCTTTCGTACCCCCACATCTTTACCATACAAGCACCACGTGCTTTGTTCAATGGTTGGAATGTCTTTTTATATGAAGAACCCCCCACCCCTGGCGCTGCCTCCCCCCAAACTCCCCCTGACGTACACTGCGCAGCCCCCACTACGTTGCATCATAAGGAATGCCTTCAATACCCCCCCTTATGAATGCAACCAGGTAGGACCTGACAACCCAAGAAGAATATACTCGTCAGCTATTTGTAGGGCACCCTCGGCCCTCCTCCGTCTACCGTTTGGTACAGTTTGAATATAAAAGCTTAATTTAGTAGGACCTCATAAAAACCAGACCCACGTGCCCTTTCCAGTAACAAAAATGGCCGATCTTGTCGCACCTCCAAGTCGATTATTATTCATACCGCTCTTTCGCCAGCGATTATTCACTTTACGAAGACGGAACACACAGACAATACACGACCACGACGAGATGTTCCCCTCGCTCAAATGCCATCCAACAAATAAAGAACGATAAATACAGTAACTCCTTCCAGTTTCCACGTGCCCTTCTTCTAGATGGCACCGCTTACAAAAAACGATCTAACGTGCTAATACGCTATGCGGAGGGATCCCTGTTTTCGTACTAACAACCCAGATACCAAGGCAAGCACCCCCTTCTAAAGCCCTACAATCCCTACCCAACCCCGGACACGTTCTTGCAACTGCCGACCAAACCCACAAATGAAAAAAAAAATTTAAAATTAATAAATGCAAATAAGTTTTTGATTTGGTCCCTCGTGGTTACGCCCCCCCCCCCTTTTTTTCTTCCCCAACCCCTCCTGTTATACAAAATTCCAGACCCCGCTAATGATCCCGGTCTTTGCCCCCCCCCCCCCCAGTCTTTTTTAAAGAAACATTGTAGCAAAAACTTACATTTCGCCATCTTCTCAAACGTTAAAGTGAAATCCACATCGGAGACGACTGAGATTTTTTTTTTTTTTACAGCGGCGGCCCAGATGTTGGTCGAGATGGAAAAAAAAAAAAAGATGAATTTTTTTTTTCGCTTCTTCCACGAAAGGTAGAAATGGCCTTGCGGCAGGCTTTCCCGGTTAACCCCCGAACAGCACTGCCTTGCTTAACTCCTCTCCGGCGCTGTATAGGGGTGAAGGAATTTGGAAGCACGTGTTTTCGTCTTGTTTGCTTTCCAACTCTTGGGTTTGGCTGGATGAGAAGGCAGAAAAGGATAAGAGCTAGCTCAAGCTCAGTTGCCTTTCGCATGATCTGACTTTGTGGATGGCTGCTTGCTGTGTTTTAGTGGAAGAGGGGGGGGTGTGGGAGGAAGGGGAGGGAGGGATGTGGAGAGGGGGGGCTCTGAAAGAGAGAGAGAGCGAGCGAGAGAGAAAGCTATAATGGCATTGGCTTTGACAATGCATCGAGAAGCCTGGAAGGGGTGGGAAGGACAGAAAAAGGAGGGCGGGAGACCAGGAGAGAGGAAAGCAGATAAAGGCAGAGGGAGATGGAAAAAAAAAAAAAGAGAGAAAAAAAAAAAAAAAGAGGTGAAGGTGACAGGGGAGAGAGGACAGGACTGAAAAAAAAATCAAAAAGAAAAAAAAAAAGAGAAATGAAGGAATGCTAAGGCCCACGGAAGCGCCTTTGTGAAAATGTTGTCAGCCATTTTGTCAGCCAACAATTTATTTCTTTTTATTTTTATTTTTTTCCGAACGCTCAGTAATGTAATGACAAAAAAAAAAAAAAATATTAAAAAGATAATAATAAAAGGATTTTTTTTTTTTTTTTTTTATAAATCCAAGTCGGCAGGAGGAAAGGTCCCTGGAGATTGTCCGCCAGGCAGAAGAGAAGACAATACTAATGGGAACAGTCTGATACTGTAAATCTCTAGAGGCAGTGAAAGTAACCAGTCAACTTGTGGTTAACCCAGTAGAAGCCTGCAAAACCCTTATTAAAAAAAATAAGAAAATTAAGCAGGGAGGGGGGTTACATAATTAGTCTTGAATAGGTGCTTAGGAAAAAAGAAGCAAGGCGTAATTTTTGGGGAGAAAGTCGGATATGAAAAATATGCATACACTGTAAGGCAAGGCAGATGCTAACGATATAAAAAATGAATAATAAAGAGGCTGGTATCATGGGATTAAATTACGATGGCTAGTGTGTGTGTAGACTTGTAGATGATGTTAGTGTAAGAAAAAAGAAAAATGAAAAGGGGGGCAGAAGTAGATTAGTAGGGAGTGTAGATCAATGCAGGTTGGGACATGAAGGGCGTCCAAAATATTACAGGATGGGTTTATGGGGCAAACATGGAATGGTGATGTACATAGGACAGGACAATAATAAAATGACTGGATGCAGGTGGAGTTTGATACAATATGGGGTATGGTTTGGAAGTAGAGCAATACAGGATGGGATGTAGGATAGATGATAAATGATATCGGATGGGATACAGGGTACAAGCACAAAAAGTGTACAGAGAGGCTGTAAAAAAAAATACTAAATGGGGTAGAGAGTGGATGAAGAAGGATATAAGATGGAGTACAGAGTGCATGTGGGTTGATGCAACACCAGGTATGGCTTGAAGGTAGAACGACATAGGACGGGGTGCAGGGTGAATAATATAAGACTGGGTACAGACCAGGGTGAATGTGGATGGATACAGGATCGAGTACAGAGAGGCTGTAGAATAATCCAACCTGGGTTATAGCGTAACCATGCTGTACCTATTCTGTAGCCAATACATTTTTGGATGATACCGGGTTGCTGGCTGTTTCCTATTTTGGGGTATAGGGTGGATTTAGAAAATTAGATGGGGTATGGGTGGATGTAGAATACTAGATGGGGAATAGGGTGGATGCAGAATACTAGATGGGAAATAGGGTGGATGTTGAATATTAGATGGGGTATGGGTGGATGTAGAATACTAGATGGGGAATAGGGTGGATGTAGAATACTAGATGGGGAATAGGGTGGATGTAGAATACTAGATGGGGCATGGGGTGGATGTAGAATACTAGATGGGTTATGGGGTGGATGTAGAATACTAGATGGGGAATAGGGTGGATGTAGAATACTAGATGGGGAATAGGGTGGATGTAGAATACTAGATGGGGAATAGGGTGGATGTAGAATACTAGATGGGTTATGGGGTGGATGTAGAATACTAGATGGGGAATAGGGTGGATGATGAATACTAGATGGGGTATGGGTGGATATAGAGTACTAAATGGGGAATAGGGTCGATGTTGAATACTAGATGAGGTATGGGTGGATATAGAATACTAGAGGGGGAAAAGGCTGGATGTAGAATATTATATGGGGAATAGGGTGGATGTTGAATACTAGAAGGGGTATGGGGTGGATGTAGAATACTAGATGGGGAACAGGGTGGATGTTGAATACAAGATGAGGTATGGGATAGATATAGAATACCAGATGGGGTATAGGGTGGATGTAGAATATTAGATGGGGTATAGGGTGGATGTAGAATACTAGATGGGGAATAGGGTGGATGTTGAATACTAGATGGGGTATGGGTGGATGTAGAATACTAGATGAGGAATAGGGTGGATGTAGAATGCTAGATGGGGAATAGAGTGGATGTTGAATACTAGAAGGGGTATGGGGTGGATGTAGAATACTAGATGGGCTTTAGGGTGGATGTGGAATACTAAATGGGGACTGGGTTGGATGTAGAATACTAGATGGTGTATAGGGTGGATGTAGAATATTAGATGGGGTATGGGTTGGATGTAGAATACTAGATGGGGATTAGGGTGGATGTAGAAGATTAGATGGGGTATAGGGTGGATGTAGAATACTAGATGGGGAACAGGGTGGATGTTGAATACAAGATGAGGTATGGGATAGATATAGAATACCAGATGGGGTATAGGGTGGATGTAGAATATTAGATGGGGTATAGGGTGGATGTAGAATACTAGATGGGGAATAGGGTGGATGTTGAATACTAGATGGGGTATGGGTGGATGTAGAATACTAGATGAGGAATAGGGTGGATGTAGAATGCTAGATGGGGAATAGAGTGGATGTTGAATACTAGAAGGGGTATGGGGTGGATGTAGAATACTAGATGGGCTTTAGGGTGGATGTGGAATACTAAATGGGGACTGGGGTGGATGTAGAATACTAGATGGTGTATAGGGTGGATGTAGAATATTAGATGGGGTATGGGTTGAATGTAGAATACTAGATGGGGATTAGGGTGGATGTAGAAGATTAGATGGGGTATAGGGTGGATGTAAAATACTAGATAAGGAATAGGATGGATTTTGAATACTAGATGGGCTATAGGGTGGATGTGGAATACTAGATGGGGAATGGTGTGGATGTAGAATACTAGATGGGCTTTAGGGTGGATGTGGAATACTAAATGGGGACTGGGGTGGATGTAGAATACTAGATGGGGTATAGGGTGGATATTGAATACTACATGGTGTTTAAGGTGGATGTAGAATACTAGATGAGGTATGGGGTAGATGTAGAATACCAGATGAGGTATGGGGCAGATATAGAATGATACAGAGAGGGGTGTCAGGTGTGTGTGTGTATAATTACAAAGGATAGGGTATGGTTGGGATGTATGATAATATAGGAAGGGATATGGGATGGATGTAGAATGATATAGCATAGTTTATGCAATGGTAGAATGGCAGAAGGCAGAAGGAATATGAGGTGGATACAGAATGCTGGACGGGGTACAGAGTGCATGTAGAATGATATAGAACAGGTATAGAAAGATAAGGGATAAGGTATAGGGCACACATAGAATGTTGCAGGTAAGAGAATGGGTAGTTGTAAAATAAAATAAGATTGGATACAAGAAAAATGTAGAATGATGAGGGAAAGAGTACTGGGAGGATGTAGAATAATATAGAATGGGGTACAGGGGAAATGTAGAATAATATAGAATGAGATACAGTGAGGTTGTAGAATGATATAGAATGGGGTACAGGGAGGATATAGAATGATATAGAATGGGGTACAGTGAGGATATAGAATGATATAGGATGGGGTACAGGGAGGATATAGAGTGATATAGAATGGGGTACAGGGAGGATATAGAATGATATAGGATGGGGTACAGGGAGGATATAGAATGATATAGGATGGGGTACAGGGAGGATATAGAATGATATAGGATGGGGTACAGGGAGGATATAGAATGATATAGGATGGGGTACAGGGAGGATATAGAATGATATAGGATGGGGTACAGGGAGGATATAGAATGATATAGGATGGGGTACAGGGAGGATATAGAATGATATAGGATGGGGTACAGGGAGGATATAGAATGATATCGGATGGGGTGCAGGGAGGATGTAGAATAATAGAAGATGGGGTACAGGGAGGATGTAGAATAATATAGAATGAGATACAGTGAGGTTGTAGAATGATATAGGAAGGGGTACAGAGAGAATGTAGAATAATATAGGACAGGGTACAGGGAGGATATAGAATGATATCGGATGGGGTGCAGGGAGGATGTAGAATAATAGAAGATGGGGTACAGGGAGGATGTAGAATAATATAGAATGCGATACAGTGAGGTTGTAGAATGATATAGGAAGGGGTACAGGGAGGATGTCGAATAATATGGTCATAAGATAATATAGAATGGGGTATGGGGCTGGGTGTATAATGATACAGCATTTGTTAGGGTACCATGGATAGTATGGGGCAGAAATACAGTGATAATGTATATCAAACCAGGTATGAACGTGAAACACAATGGGGTACAGGGTGACTATACACTGACACAGGAAATAGTACATGGTTCAGGATGGGGTATAGGGAATAATCTAATACAGGAGGGGCTCCAGGGTAGATAGAAAATTATACAGTATGAGGAACTGCATTTTTTTTAGGTTGGCACTCAACTAAGTCATGAACTGTGAGAATGATTTCTATCAAAAACTTACAGTATTTTCACACTTTTACTTCCGAGGAAGTGGTTATGTTGCATAATCCTGTATAGAAGGGTTTCATTTAATAGCAACAATATTTCTGGAAATGCCCCATCAGACCTATTTGATATCATTTGAATTTTGATTAACAAGCACATGGAGGAGTGTCATAAAGAGTTAAAAAGATGAAATCATATTTTACAAAACTGTAATTGCGACTCAATACAAAGGGGGGCGTTCTATCCTTTCAATTTTTTAGAAAAACCCTGTATAAGGGTGAGGTGGCCACCAAGGACTTTTCCAGGATTCTCATCAAGGACCCCCTAAAGTTGAGGTGGTCACCAAGGACCCTGCTACATCCCTTACCAAGGAACATCTCTGAAGTTGAGGTGGTCACCAAGGACCCTGCTACATCCCTTACCAAGGAACATCTCTGAAGTTGAGGTGGTCACCAAGGACTCTGCTACATCCCTTACCAAGGAACATCTCTGAAGTTGAGGTGGTCACCAAGGACCCTGCAGAAATCCTCACAAAGGATCCTCTTTATAACTGAGGTGGTCACCAAGGACCCTTCAGGGACCCTCACTAAAAATCCTCTCTAAAGTTGAGGCAGTTACCAAGGACCCTCTCTAAAGTTGAGATGCTCACCAAGAACCCTTCTGGGACCCTCACCAAAAAAATTCTCTAACATTGATGTTGTTACCAAGGACCCTGCTAGGACCCTTACCAAGGACCCTCCCTGAAGTTGAGATGGTCACCAAGGACCCTGCTCTCTAAAGTTAAGGAAGTCATGAAGGTCCCTTTCTAACTTTGAGGTGGCCACCAAGGACCCTGATCAAACACACATCATGGATCCTCTCCAAAACTGAGATGGTCACCAAGGACTCTTCTGGGACCCTCACCAAATAACCTCTCTAACACTGATGTGGTCACCAAGGACCCTGCTGGGACCTTCACCCAAGATCCTCTCTTAAGTTAAGGCAGTCACCAAGGTCCCTCTCTAAAGTTGAGGTGGTCACCAAGAACCCTAGCTCTGAGTGCATCTATAGGCCTATAAGTTGACCACCCCTCAAACAGCAATGCAGGTACATCAGCCCTGGATGTCTTCCTGCCTTCTGCTGCGTTATTTAGGTAGAAGGTCATCTCACTGTCTGTTATTCAAACAGTAAGGTCCTTGACAACCGGACCAAGCTTAAAATGGACTATTTTGCCCAATGGGTGGAGGACACCTCACACATAAAAAGCAGAAGTCGAAGGATTCTCTCCAATGTTTCCCCTGCCTTGCAGCAGTACTAAAATTACAACTTTTGGTAGAGAAACTATTTTCTATGCACTGAATATTTAGTAACAATGCAAAAAAAATGCTTGCAAAGTTCTCCCACTCCTTCTTGCAGTGTCACACAGAGCTAAAAATAATGCCTATAAATCATAAAATAGATGTCACTATACAAAGAAAGGCTATGCTTGCTATAATATTTCCAATGGGTTTTACCCTTCGTCGCAGATCTTTAGGGCATTGCACAAGGGCAGAAGAGATGTGAAAAGACCACAAAAGCTATATTATGATTGGTACAGAAAGGAATATTGGCGAGTGGGGCAGTTCTGAGGGTATGATTTACTGCTGATCCCATCCCAATCTTCAATAGCTTTTTTACCCAATTTGATTTTTTTTTTAACTCTTATGTAGACATTATGCATTTCTTAGACACCCCGATTATCACTCATTGTAGCCAAAATCACAGAAAAGCACAAAGTGCTCAGTGTCTATACCTCAACTATGCCTACATGTCCATACCTTAACTATGCCTACATGTAATTACCTTAACTATGCCTACATGTCCATACCTTAACTATGTCTATATGTCCATACCCTAACTATGCCTACATGTCCATACCTTAACTATGCCTACATGTAATTACCTTAACTATGTCTATATGTCCATACCTTAACTATGCCTACATGTCCATACCTTAACTATGTCTACATGTCCATACCTTAACTATGTCTATATGTTCATACCTTAACTATGCCTACATGTAATTACCTTAACTATGTCTATATGTCCATACCTTAACTATGCCTACATGTCCATACCTTAACTATGCCTACATGTCCATACCTTAACTATGCCTACATGTAATTACCTTAACTATGTCTATATGTCCATACCTTAACTATGCCTACATGTCCATACCTTAACTATGTCTACATGTCCATACCTTAACTATGTCTATATGTTCATACCTTAACTATGCCTACATGTAATTACCTTAACTATGTCTATATGTCCATACCTTAACTATGCCTACATGTCCATACCTTAACTATGTCTATATGTCCATACCCTTAATTATGTCTATATGTCCATACCTTAACTATGTCTACATGTCCATACCTTAACTATGTCTATATGTCCATACCTTAACTATGCCTACATGTCCATACCTTAACTATGTCTATATGTCCATACCTTAACTATGCCTACATGTCCATACCTTAACTATGTCTACATGTCCATACCTTAACTATGTCTACATGTCCATACCTTAACTATGTCTATATGTCCATACCTTAACTATGACTATATGTCCATACCCTAACTATGACTATATGTCCATACCTTAACTATGTCTATATGTCCATACCCTTAATTATGTCTACATGTCCATACCTTAACTATGTCTACATGTTCATACCTTAACTATGCCTACATGTAATTACCTTAACTATGTCTATATGTCCATACCTTAACTATGTCTATATGTTCATACCTTAACTATGCCTACATGTAATTACCTTAACTATGTCTATATGTCCATACCTTAACTATGCCTACATGTCCATACCTTAACTATGCCTACATGTCCATACCTTAACTATGCCTACATGTAATTACCTTAACTATGTCTATATGTCCATACCTTAACTATGCCTACATGTCCATACCTTAACTATGTCTACATGTCCATACCTTAACTATGTCTATATGTTCATACCTTAACTATGCCTACATGTAATTACCTTAACTATGTCTATATGTCCATACCTTAACTATGCCTACATGTCCATACCTTAACTATGTCTACATGTCCATACCTTAACTATGTCTACATGTCCATACCTTAACTATGTCTATATGTCCATACCTTAACTATGCCTACATGTAATTACCTTAACTATGTCTATATGTCCATACCTTAACTATGCCTACATGTCCATACCTTAACTATGTCTATATGTCCATACCCTTAATTATGTCTATATGTCCATACCTTAACTATGTCTACATGTCCATACCTTAACTATGTCTATATGTCCATACCTTAACTATGCCTACATGTCCATACCTTAACTATGTCTATATGTCCATACCTTAACTATGCCTACATGTCCATACCTTAACTATGTCTACATGTCCATACCTTAACTATGTCTACATGTCCATACCTTAACTATGTCTACATGTCCATACCTTAACTATGTCTATATGTCCATACCTTAACTATGACTATATGTCCATACCCTAACTATGACTATATGTCCATACCTTAACTATGTCTATATGTCCATACCCTTAATTATGTCTACATGTCCATACCTTAACTATGTCTACATGTCCATACCTTAACTATGTCTATATGTTCATACCTTAACTATGCCTACATGTAATTACCTTAACTATGTCTATATGTCCATACCTTAACTATGCCTACATGTCCATACCTTAACTATGTCTATATGTCCATACCCTTAATTATGTCTATATGTCCATACCTTAACTATGTCTACATGTCCATACCTTAACTATGACTATATTTCCATCCCCTTAATTATGTCTATATGTCCATACCCTAACTATGACTATATGTCCATACCCTAACTATGACTATATGTCCATACCTTAACTATGTCTTTATGTCTATACCTTATCCTTTTTATCTCTCGGACCTTTTATAATGGCTTTTGGGGGGACCAGTGACATTACTACAGTAATCAGTGCTAAAAATATGCACTGTTACTGTAATAATGACACTGGTAGAGAAGGGGTTAACCTAGGACTGATCAAAGGGTTAAATGTATGCCTATGGGGTGTTTTCTAACTGTGAAATGGAAAAGGATTTAGGAAAACTAGAAGAATGGTCAGAACTCTGGCAACTGAAATTTAATGTGGATAAGTGCAAGATAATGCACCTGGGGCATAAAAACCCAAGGGCAGAATATAGAATATTTGACACAGTCCTGACCTCAGTATCTGAGGAAAGGGATTTAGGAGTAATTATTTCAGAAGATTTAAAGGTGGGAAGACAATGTAATAGAGCAGCACGAAATGCCAGCAGAATGCTTGGATGTATAGGGAGAGGTATAAGCAGTAGAAAGAGAGAAGTGCTTATGCCGCTGTACAGAACACTGGTGAGACCTCACTTGGAGTATTGTGCGCAGTACTGGAGGCCATATCTCCAGAAGGATATAGATACTCTAGAGAGAGTTCAGAGAAGAGCTACTAAACTAGTACATGGATTGCAGGAAAAAACTTACCAGGAAAGGTTAAAGGACCTTAACATGTATAGCTTGGAAGAAAGAAGAGACAGAGGGGATATGCTAGAAACTTTTAAATACATAAAGGGAATCAACTCGGTAAAGGAGGAGAGCATATTTAAAAGAAGAAAAACTACCACAAGAGGACACAGTTTTAAATTAGAGGGGCAAAGGTTTAAAAGTAAAATGAGGAAGTATTACTTTACTGAGAGAGTAGTGGATGCATGGAATAACCTTCCTGCAGAAGTGGTAGCTGCAAACACAGTGAAGGAGTTTAAGCATGCATGGGATAGGCATAAGGCTATCCTTCATATAAGATAGGGCCAGGGACTATTCATAGGATTCAGATATATTGGGCAGACTAGATGGGCCAAATGGTTCTTATCTGCCGACACATTCTATGTTTCTATGTTTCTATGTGAGGGGGATGGGCTTGTGGAATCAACACAGAGACCTGTGATCCTAAATAGGAGGAACACAGGAGCTCTGTGCTGATTCCTGAGAGAACCACGGTCTGTTGTGTTTACAATGGCAGACCGTCGTTCTCTCTCGACGGCAATCGCGGCCCCGTGAATCAGCTTCCCTGTTGGCAAATGGGGGCCCCCCCAGGGCGGTCGGCAAGCAGTTAAAGTGTATCCAAGAGTGGCGAGGGGTTAGAACTCCTCTGTCTGTCACTGGGGTTGAAATTGAGGGAAAATCACAACTTTTAAGTTGAAACCATAACAAAGAAAATCTTCCACCGGGGACACGGTTTCCGGTGACAGATGGCTAAAAGGGGATTTCCATCTTTTTGAGATTTCCTCTCATTTCCTGTTGTGTCTATAGGTCAGGAAGTAAAGGGAAATCCCTGATGGCAGAGGACAATATTCAACCATTCCCTACTCTATCCAAAATGAAAAAAAAAAAACACCCAAAAATATGTATACAGTATATATATATATATATATATATATATATACTAGGGATCAACCAATATCGTTTTTTCGTTGCCGATACCGATATTTTGGTCAATGCATATCGGTATCGGCCGATTTTGGCCGATATTTTCGTACATTTAAAAAAATTACTTATTTTTATTTTTATCACTTGACAGGTACTGTTGTGCACTTAAAGAGGAAGTAAACCCTCCTCTGACACTTATACCTATAGGTAAGCCTATGATAAGGCTTACCTATAGGTACTGTAAATATCTCCTAAGCATGTACCGTTTAGGAGATATTTACCTTACATGCAGCCAGTGACGTCACTGGCGCATGCGCTCTGAAGGAACGGCCGCTCGTGCCGTTCCTTCAGAGCCCCGTGCCGCGACCGTCGGCTCCCGCACGCGTGCGTGGGAGTGACGTCACTGCGGCTCCGGCCAATCAGATGGCCGGATGCCGCGATCCCGGAAGATGGGCGACTGGACATGTCGCCCGTCATAGAGGTAAGCGAGCGGCACGGCGGGGGCTCGTTCTAAGGTAAGTATTTCATAATGATGCGATGCATACTAGCTCATTATGTCTTTCTCTTTCAGGATGGAAAGAAAAAAATATATTTTTTTTCGGTTTACAACCTCTTTAAAAGCATTTAAAACACAAAGTTTGGCTGTTTTGAATGCTGTCATTTTTTTAATCTGGCGCCGAGTCATGACATCACTTACAGGTTTTTGCATGGAGACCCGATCAGAGCCGAATGCGGCTTTGATCGGGTCTTTGGCGGCCGTGCAGGCTGGTTGTCCGGCAGGGGAGGACTGGCAAGGGGGGCAAGGGGGCAATTGCCCCCCAGGCCACTCTGAAAAGTGGTAAAAACTGGTAAAAAGGCCGAACTCAGGGCTGGATTAATGTAGGAGCCAGACACTGTATATGGCTGTCAGTCCAAAACCAGGTGGGCATGGATGGTGAGCTGATTCCATGGTTCAATGGGCCACTTGACTGGACTTGACCCCCAGGCCAAAAGCTGCCAGCCCTCCCCTGTTGTCCGGGTCTCCCGGTGGGACGGGAGACCCGGGCGAGCCGCAGCAGGCGGCGGGAGACGTCCCCTCCCGCTCCTTGTAATGACAGCCGAGCGGCTTCTCAGCCCCATCGGTTGTCTTTACAAGACAGCCGTCCGTCGGCTATGGACGCCGGTACTGGGGTAATGCCTCTAGCTGCAGGTATCACTCTGGTACAGCACTTTCCCGAAATATCAGCAATATCGGTCACCTTGGTGGCCGATTCCAATATATCGGGGAAAGTGCATATCGGCCCTCGATATATCGGCTTTGCCAATAATCGGTCGATCACTAATATATACATATATTTAAAAAAAACACCCAAATATATATATACAGTATATATATATATATATATATATATATATATATATATATATATATATGTGTGTGTGTATATATATATATATATATATATACTAAATTGTCAAAAGTATTGGGACACCTGCCTTTACACACACATGAAATTTAATGGCATCCCGGTCTTAGTCCGTAGGGTTCAATATTGAGTTGGTCCACCCTTTGCAGCTATAACAGCTTCAACTCTTCTGGGAAGGCTGTCCACAAGGTTTAGAATTGTTTCTTCACCTTTCCTCAGCCCTCAACTGCCAGTGTGAATGAGTACCAAGATTCACCAAGAGAAGGCCATCTCTCCAATGGGACATTTGTGAACAGAGCCAAAAACTGCACAGACACCAGGATTTACAGTATATGACTTTGTCAACCCTGAGCTGGCATCTTAGTCCAGGAAGTAGATGAAGACCCTCGATGATGCCTGAACAAACACAGTGCCATCCTCCTGGAGAGAAAAGGAGATGAAGGCATTGTCGGGCAAATATTGTGATTTCTGAGAGAGGTAATAAATACCTGGAAATGTTACACAGACATACTACTTAGCCTGCATGTACTTAAAGCAGAACAGTCCTAGTGGACAACAGGCTTGGCAGTGGCATGCAATGCCAAGCCGCTGCAAGCAAAGCAAACAGAATACTGGGATGTATAAAAAAGGGGATTCACTCCAGGAGATAAATCGATTATTCTCCCGCTCTACAAGACTCTGGTCCGGCCACATCTGGAGTATGCTGTCCAGTTCTGGGCACCGGTCCTCAGGAAGGATGTGCTGGAACTGGAGGAAGTCCAGAGAAGGGCAACAAAAATTATTAGGGGAATGGAGGGCATCAGCTATGAGGAAAGACTACAAGCACTGAACTTATTCTCTCTGGAGAAGAGACGCTTGAGGGGGGATATGATATCAAATCAATGTACAAATACTGTACTGGTGACCTTAGCATTGGGAACAAACTTTTCAGAGAAAGGGACTTCAATAAAAAACGTGGCCACCCACTAAAACTAGAAGAAAAGCGGTTTAAACCTAAACTGCATAAGGGGTTCTTTACTGTCAGAACGGTAAGGATGTGGAATTCTCTTCCACAAGCAGTGGTATCAGCAGGGAGCATCGATAGTTTCAAAAAACTTTTAGATGGGCACCTTAAAAACCACAACATACAGGGGTATACAATGTACAACATACAGGGGTATACAATGTACGGTTAACAGCAAACACTCACGCACACATCATGGGTTGAACTGGAAGGACTGATATCTTTTTTCAACCTCACTAACTATGTAACTATGTAATAAGATAAAATAAATAAAACAACAAAACCAGTTTTTGCTACACTATTCAGCTTCACTTCAGAGATTTCCCTCCCCCTGTATTTTTTTTCTTCCACTAGATGTCCTCAGTCTCATGGCCAGCATCATCCAATCCACTTCCTCTGAGCCGAGGAGAAACCACAGTGGAAGTGAAAACTGTGCAGTATGGCAGGGGATCTACGTCACAGCTATCCCAGGAGGCAATGTGTTACTAAGCCACAAGTTTGTGGAGCTTGGGCGGACAAGTGGCAGAGTCCGAACATGCACACGAATGCCATGGGCACTACAGTGCCAAGTAGGGATAGACCGATTGTCGGCAACGCCGATATATCGGTGGCCAATATGCACTTTCCCCGATATATCAGTATCGGCCCCGGAACTGCCCGATATTGCCGATATTTTTGTGGCGTCATTCTGCCTTTTTAGGCCGGCTCCCTCGCCTTGGACAGCCTCGTCTGGAGTCGGGAGTAGTCTCGCGGGAGTGTATCACAGCCATACACCCAACCATAGCAGCCCGGTGCCAGCCCACCACCCACATCCACAGGCCCTGTACCAGCCAGCTGCCCACAGGCCCTGTACCAGCGAGCCAGCCAGCCACCCACAGACCCTGTACCAGCCAGCCACCCACATCCACAGGCCCTGTACCAGCCAGCCACAGGCCCTGTACCAGCCAGCCACAGGCCCTGTACCAGCCAGCCACAGGCCCTGTACCAGCCAGCCACAGGCACTGTACCAGCCAGCCACCCATAGCCCCTGTGCCAGCCACCCACCCACCATAGGGTGCCAGCCAGCGAGCCATCCACCACAGGGTGTCAGACAGCCAGCCACCCACCCACCACAGGGTGCCAGACAGACAGCCACCCACAGACAGGGTGCCAGACAGCCAGTCACCCACAGGCCCCGTACCAGCCAGCCACAGGAACTGTACCAGCCAGCCGCCCACAGGCCCTGTTCCAGCCACCCACAGCCCCTTTGCCTGCCACTCACCTACTACAGGGTGCCAGCCAGCCAGCCACCCACCACACGGTGCCAGACAGCCAGCCACCACCACACGGTGCCAGCCATTAAGCATTAAACAAAAATTAACATGTTCAGTACCAGATTTGTGTCAAAAATTGTCTTTATTTTTCAAAACTTTAAATTTACAAAATATCGGCCCATATCAGCCGATACCGATACATTGTGACCAAACTATCGGTATTGGCCCTGAGAAAACCATATCGGTCTATCCCTAGTGCCAAGCCACCACAAGTTGGTGGCATTTGTGGCATTTGTGTGCACATGCAGAAATCTATTGATCTTTGGCAGCTCTCAAACACCCGAAAGAATACCAGTGGTGCATCTGCGCACATGCTGTTTTTGTTTTTAAATGGCGGTGTGGAATGTGGTGGGGAGAATGTAATTTAGGAGCAATTACTGTAAGTTCTGCCTTAAGCAGGCCTTAATATTTCCTTTTTTTTTTTTAGTAAAAGTAAACATGGTACAATCAGATTGTAACATAAATGGTCAATTTATGGATTACCATACACGTTACAATCTGATCATATGGTACAATCAACTTAAGATTCACCAAAAGTATGTCATAATACCGTAGGACCTGTATATCCAATTAGGCAGGACCTTGCTCTACAAACCTATTGGTAGATCTAAAGGAGATGTACAATCATATTGCAGCTTAAATAGTGAGTTTAGGATGAATGTGTTTCCTACAAACAATAGTTTTTAAGGTGGCCATACATCTTAAAATCTGATTGTACAATTTCCTTTACAAAAAAAACATGTAGCGCAAAAGCCTTCCAGAACAATCTATTCAGTTTCTTAACCAATCAGGAAGGCACATATTCCAATCTCATTGTGAAATTCTCTTTAAATCAAGTTAACTTCTTGGTAGTGCAAGGGCCAGCCTGATCAGTAAGACGTTGATTGGATAGATTAGGTAGGTTCTCATATGACATCGTTTTGGTTCACCATACATAATGGACATAGTAAATGGACACCATACCATATTACAAACTAAGGGTCACCATACATGGTGGACATGGTATATGGACACCATACCATATTGCAAACTAAGGGTCACCATACATGGTGGACATGGTATATGGACACCATACCATATTGCAAACTAAGGGTCACCATACATTGTGGACATGGTATATGGACATCATACAATATTACAAACTAAGGGTTACCATACATGGTGGACATGGTATATGGACACCATGCAACATTACAAACTAAGGTTTACCATACATGGTGGACATGGTATGTGGACACCATACTATATTGCTAACTAAGGGTCACCATACATGGTGGACTTGGTATATGGACACCATACCCTAATGCAAGCTAAGGGTCACCATACATGGTGGACATGGTATATGGACACCATACCAGATTACAAACTAAGGGTTGCAATACATAGTGAATATGGTATATGGACACCATACAATATTGCAAACTAGGGGTCATAATACTTGGTGGACATGGTATATGGACACCATGCAATATTACAAACTAAGGTTTACCATACATGGTGGACATGATATGTGGACACCATACTATATTGCTAACTAAGGGTCACCATACATGGTAGACATGGTATATTGACACAATACTATATTAAGAACTAAGGTTTACCATACATGGTGGACATGGTACATTGACATCATTCCATATTGTAAACTAAGGGTCGCCATACAGGGTAGACATGGTATATGGACACCATACACTATTAAAAACTCAGGGTCACCATACATGGTAGACATAGTATATGGACATCATACCATATTACAAATTAAGGACCACAATACATGGTGGACATGATATATAGACACCATACCATATTACAAACTAAGGTTTTCCATACATGGTGGACGTGGTATATTGACACCATTCCATATTACAAACTAAGGGTCGCAATACAGAGTAAACATGGTATATGGACACAGTACCATATTACAAACTAAGGGTCACCATACATGGTTGACACCATACCATATTATAAAATAGGGATTCCCATACATGGAAGGACATGGTATATGGACACCATACCATCTTACAAACTAAGGGTCACTATACATGGAGGACATAGTATATGGCCATAATACAATATTGGTAACTTGGGCCCGCAATACATGGTGGACGTAGTTTATGGCCACCATACCATATTGCAAACTAAGGGTCACCATACATGTTTAAACGTAACTGTACAATCTTTGTACGATCAACTTTAGATCTACCAAAAATGTGTGATATGAGGACCTACCTAAACCATTGCTGTAGTTGTTGATAGATCTAAAGTAACTTGTATAATCAGACTGTAGCATGCATGGTAAGGCTTAAAGAGATTGTACAATCAGACTGTAAGTTATACAGTATATCCAGGTTTAGATAAATAGTCAGCCCAAAATTACGTCAGACCTCGCTATCCGTCTGTGTGGCCTAAGTCAACATTGCTTTTTCTCATTAGGGAGAGGGAACCCTGGAGAGGAGATGTGTATCCATGTTCCAGCCAGGGAGAGGAAATCGCAGATTCTCGGAGGATCATGCCTACAAGTAGAGGCCTGCCACATTTCTTAATAACGTCTATCCTGAACTTGTACGGGAGTTTGCTTAGGATGCTATTTTGAGGGTGTGTAAGATGGCTGGGAGGAGGCTTTCTAGGATTCGCTTAATCATTTCCCGTGACTGATTCTTAGATTTCACCTCCATCCCTTTGGTTTAAAATTCTCTGTGCATTGCAGGGGGAGGTGACTGGGATCAGCACCCAACAGAGTCAGCCATATTGTCTGCTATATGCTCAAGGGAAGACAGTCCTTCAATTCAGAGGGAACGAACAAGACTGGGTTCACAGAAAGGCCACAAATCTGCCATGGCAGGATCCTTACCACCTATCAGATAGTACACATGGATTTCCTTACCACAGAAAGGCCACCAATCTGCCATGGCAGGATCCTTACCACCTATCAGATAGTACACATGGATCTCCTCACCACAGAAAGGCCACCAATCTGCCATGGCAGGATCCTTACCACCTGTCAGATAGTACACATGGATTTCCTCACCATAGAAAGGCCACAAATCTGCCATGGCAGGATCCTTACCACCTATCAGATAGTACACATGGATTTCCTCACTACAGAAAGGCCACAAATCTGCCATGGCAGGATCCTTACCACCTATCAGATAGTACACACGGATTTCCTCACTACAGAAAGGCCACCAATCTGCCATGGCAGGATCCTTACCACCTGTCAGATAGTACACATGGATTTCCTCACTACAGAAATACCACAAATCTGCCATGGCAGGATCCTTACCACCTGTCAGATAGTACACATGGATTTCCTCATTACAGAAAGGCCACCAATCTGCCATGGCAGGATCCTTACCACCTGTCAGATAGTACACATGGATTTCCTTACCACAGAAAGGCCACAAATCTGCCATGGCAGGATCCTTACCACCTGTCAGATAGTACACATGGATTTCCTCACCACAGAAAGGCCACAAATCTGCCATGGCAGGATCCTTACCACCTGTCAGATAGTACACACGGATTTCCTCATTACAGAAAGGCCACCAATCTGCCATGGCAGGATCCTTACCACCTATCAGATAGTACACACGGATTTCCTTACCACAGAAAGGCCACCAATCTGCCATGGCAGGATCCTTACCACCTATCAGATAGTACACATGGATCTCTTCACCACAGAAAGGCCACAAATCTGCCATGGCCGGATCCTTACCACCTATCAGATAGTACACATGGATTTCCTCACCACAGAAAGGCCACAAATCTACCATGGCAGGATCCTTACCACCTATCAGATAGTACACACGGATTTCCTTACCACAGAAAGGCCACCAATCTGCCATGGCAGGATCCTTACCACCTATCAGATAGTACACATGGATCTCTTCACCACAGAAAGGCCACAAATCTGCCATGGCCGGATCCTTACCACCTATCAGATAGTACACATGGATTTCCTCACCACAGAAAGGCCACAAATCTACCATGGCAGGATCCTTACCACCTGTCAGATAGTACACACGGATTTCCTTACCACAGAAAGGCCACAATTCTGCCATGGCAGGATCCTTACCACCTATCAGATAGTACACATGGATTTCCTCACCACAGAAAGGCCACAAATCTGCCATGGCAGGATCCTTACCACCTATCAGATAGTACACATGGATTTCCTCACCACAGAAAGGCCACAAATCTGCCATGGCAGGATCCTTACCACCTATCAGATAGTACACACGGATTTCCTCACCACAGAAAGGCCACCAATCTGCCATGGCAGGATCCTTACCACCTGTCAGATAGTACACACGGATTTCCTTACCACAGAAAGGCCACCAATCTGCCATGGCAGGATCCTTACCACCTATCAGATAGTACACACGGATTTCCTTACCACAGAAAGGCCACCAATCTGCCATGGCAGGATCCTTACCACCTATCAGATAGTACACACGGATTTCCTTACCACAGAAAGGCCACCAATCTGCCATGGCAGGATCCTTACCACCTATCAGATAGTACACATGGATCTCTTCACCACAGAAAGGCCACAAATCTGCCATGGCCGGATCCTTACCACCTATCAGATAGTACACATGGATTTCCTCACCACAGAAAGGCCACAAATCTACCATGGCAGGATCCTTACCACCTGTCAGATAGTACACACGGATTTCCTTACCACAGAAAGGCCACAATTCTGCCATGGCAGGATCCTTACCACCTATCAGATAGTACACATGGATTTCCTCACCACAGAAAGGCCACAAATCTGCCATGGCAGGATCCTTACCACCTATCAGATAGTACACATGGATTTCCTCACCACAGAAAGGCCACAAATCTGCCATGGCAGGATCCTTACCACCTATCAGATAGTACACACGGATTTCCTCACCACAGAAAGGCCACCAATCTGCCATGGCAGGATCCTTACCACCTGTCAGATAGTACACACGGATTTCCTTACCACAGAAAGGCCACCAATCTGCCATGGCAGGATCCTTACCACCTGTCAGATAGTACACACGGATTTCCTCACCACAGAAAGGCCACCAATCTGCCATGGCAGGATCCTTACCACCTGTCAGATAGTACACATGGATTTCCTCACTACAGAAAGGCCACCAATCTGCCATGGCAGGATCCTTACCACCTGTCAGATAGTACACATGGATTTCCTCACTACAGAAAGGCCACCAATCTGCCATGGCAGGATCCTTACCACCTGTCAGATAGTACACATGGATTTCCTTACCACAGAAAGGCCACCAATCTGCCATGGCAGGATCCTTACCACCTGTCAGATAGTACACATGGATTTCCTCACCACAGAAAGGCCACAAATCTGCCATGGCAGGATCCTTACCACCTATCAGATAGTACACACGGATTTCCTCACCACAGAAAGGCCACCAATCTGCCATGGCAGGATCCTTACCACCTGTCAGATAGTACACACGGATTTCCTCACCACAGAAAGGCCACCAATCTGCCATGGCAGGATCCTTACCACCTGTCAGATAGTACACACGGATTTCCTTACCACAGAAAGGCCACAAATCTGCCATGGCAGGATCCTTACCACCTATCAGATAGTACACACGGATTTCCTCACCACTTAAAGCCTACGTTTTTTCTGCTCATATTTTGCCTTCCCTGGTTCTTCCTTTCTGCTCTCATCAACATGCTAACTACATTTCTCTCAAGGGCCCTCAGTCCTGCTGCAAGTGGTGGCTGGCTCTTAGGAGGAGTCATGCAAATATCAAAAACTTTGGAGCTTTAACAACCTTTTAAGAGCCTATTCACTCAACTGCAGTGAGATAATGCAAGCGCGTTGACGTGGGTTAGGCAGTGCATCAACGTGTGTTGTATTAAGGCAGCCCATTCAAAGTCAATGGACTGTCAACACAACAAAACGCACCAAAAGTGGTGCATGTACCATCTCTGGTAGCGCACCATAGCGCACGCTAGTGCTTTACACTATGTCCATTGGCACGGTGCGTTGGGGTGCCATTTACAATGAATGGAACAGAATCCCGCCAATGCAAGTAAGATGTGTTACAGCAACGCAATAGTGTGAATGAGAGCCTTACATTAGAAGGGAGGAGCTAAAAAAGGTCAAAAAGACCGGAGTGGCCTTCAGACTGGCTTTTTTGAAACCAGAGTGGCCTTCTGACTGACTTTTATTAATATTCTGCTTTTTTTTTTTTTGGCTGGTTGCTGATTGATTATACTTGTTGCCTGGAACAGAGAATCAAGCCAGAACCTGGGTTCCACTGTTTGGAGGGCTTTGATGACCTTTCGCCTGTTTTGGTGTTGTAGAGGTTCTTATCTTTCCTCAGAAATTCTGCCATCATCTGGCTCTGCTATCATGCCCCCTCCCATTGTGAACCTCCAGTTTGGAGGTTATTATCCTTCTTCTGAAATCCTGCCATCATCTGGCTCCTGCTATCATATCCCCTCTCATTTTGAACCTCCAGTTTGGAGGCCATCATCCTTCCTCTGAAATCCTGCCATCACCTGGCTCCTATCATATATTCCCTCTGATTATGGGACTCCATTGTGGAGGTTGTCATACTTACTCTGAAATTCTGCCATCATCTGTCTTCTGAAACACTGCCATTGTCTGGCTCATATCATACCCCCTCTCATTTTGAACCTCTAGTTTGGAGGTTGTCATCCTTCCTCTGAAATCCTGCCATCATCTGACTCTTGCAATCATATCTCCTCTAATTTTGAACCTCCAGTTTGGAGGTCATCATCCTTCCTCTGAAATCCTGCCATCACCTGGCTCCTATCATTTATCCCCTCTGATTTTGGGACTCCATTGTGGAGGTTGTCATACTTCTGAAATCTGCCATCATCTGGCTCCTTCTATCATACTCCATCTCATTTTGAACCTCCAGAGTTTAGAGGTTATCTTCCTTCTGAAATCCTGCCATCATCTGGCTCCTTCTATCATACTCCATCTCATTTTGAACCTCCAGTTTGGAGGTTATCTTTCTTCTTCTGAAATCCTGCCATCATCTGGCTTCTCTCATACCCCCTCTCATTTTTGGTCTCCAGTTTGGAGGTCAAAATCCTACCATAATTCGGCTCTTGCTATCCATCACCTCTCATTTTGGAGGTTGTCCGACTTCGAAATCCTGCCATCGTTCTGCTCCTATCATAACCTCCAGTTTGGAGGTCGTCATCCTTCCTCTGCAATCCAGCCATCACCTGGCTCCTATCAAACTCCATCTCATTTTGGGACTCCATTGTGGAGGTTCTCCTACTTCTTCTAAAATCCTGCCATCATCTGGCTTCTCTCATACCCCCTCTCATTTTGGGCCTCCAGTTTGGAGGTCAAAATCCTACCATAATTCGGCTCTTGCTATCACATCCCCTCTCATTTTGGAGGTTGTCCGACTTCTGAAATCCTGCCATCGTCTGGCTCCTATCATAACCTCCAGTTTGGAGGTCGTCATCCTTCCTCTACAATCCGGCAATCACCTGGCTCCTATCAAACTCCATCTCATTTTGGGACTCCATTGTGGAGGTTCTCCTACTTCTGAAATCCTTCCATCATCTGGCTCCCCTCTCTGTGCCATACTTTGGGGTTGCTGAGAGATGTAAACCTTTGATTCTGATGTTTTCTTGGCTTATATAAGGGACGCCTTGGTGTAACCGATATTTCGCAGTTTTGTCGCCATGTATCTCCCCCCTTCTATTTGCATAAATAAACCCGGTATACAGGCAGATGGCGATGTGAGCGAGCATACGAAAGACAGACTCGCAGATTATGCTGTAGTTAAAAGTAATCGCTGGCAGTTATATTTATAGGGGTTATAAATAGACAGAGACGTGCATCAGACTGAGGAGGCTGCGAACGGGGCTGCACAGAATGTACAAAGCTGACCCAGATTTGGGAGCCTACGCGATTCGCAGACGAGAGACAATTCCCTCTTTGCAGGGTCCTGACGAGTTTAGCTCAGGGCTTTGATACGACCCTTCCATTAAAGGGAAATCCCACCAATCTCATTAATGCCTTCTGCGCACTTAAATGCGCCACTTGGTTTTATTATAGCGATGGCCTATATCATTCTATAGCCATAGTGTTCTCCATTTCTGCTGATGGTCCCTTTAAGAAATTGAAAAGCTGGGGACGTTTCATGTGTTCCCCGAACACGTGATTGGCTGTCGCAGTGATGATGTAATCGGGAGTCCATCTTACCAAATTCAACCCCGTTTTGCCAAATAAATGCTCCGCGATCGATATGTATAAATGTTTTTGCCGAAGGTACGAAACACTGCAACCGTGGCAAGTGAACAGCCATTGATTGACATTTCAGCTTTAGAGCCCATTCAGACTAGCGCGACTTGTCAGCCTGACAAGTCGCGGTATGTCGCGGTCCATTGAGTAGTACAGGACCCGTTCTAATAGGAGCGACACAAGTCGCTCCGACTTAGAAAAAGGGTCCTGTACTACTTTGGGGCGACCTGGGAGCGACTTGCATAGACGGTGCACGCAACTTCACAGGTCGCCCCCCAAAGTCGGATCGCCTCAGTGTGAACCGGCTCTTAGGGGATTCACCAAAAACTTCCTTTTACAGCTTACATTTTTTTTTTTTCTCCATAAAATACTGTTTGAACCTTTTATATTCACTATATTGTCAAAAGTATTGGGACGCCTGCCTTTACACACACATGAACTTTAATGGCATCCCAGTCTTAGTCTGTAGGGTTCAATATTGAGTTGGCCCACCCTTTGCAGCTATAACAGCTTCAACTCTTCTGGGAAGGCTGTCCACAAGGTTTAGGAGTGTCTATGGGAATGTTTGACCATTCTTCCAGAAGCGCATTTATGTTGGACCACAAGAACAAAACTCAAAAAGTAACTCTCCTGCGCTCAGGTGCTATGCTCAAGGAAAGAGTGTGTGTCTTAAGGCCCGTACACACGATCAGATTATCAAACGATCTGTCGTCCATTTTTTGTTGCATGCTGGTCTCATGTCGAAAGTGAAGAGGTTACTTTCATACGAAAATTCCCGTACAACAGAATTCTACTTCAGAAGTGATGTCATGTGTTGAATTGTTTTTTTGTGTTGTTTTGTTTCTGAGCAGGCCTAGTCTTGCTCTTACGATTTTTTTCGGACAAAAACTGTACTAATTAAACGTAAATCGGACATTGTGTTGACGTACGATAAAAATTTTATAGCATGCACATCCAGTTTTTGTCGTCCGAAAATTCATAATCGGCTGTCGAAAGTACTATACTAACGATCCGAAAATCGGCAGATCGTTCGTCGGATGAAATTTCCCTTCCGATTTTCGTATTGTACGGGCCTTTAGACTTTGTTACCAGCACCTGTTTTAGTTGTTTGAAGAGAAGGCCTGGCTTGCAGTCTCCATTCTAATTAATCCCAAAGGTGGTGTTCTACTGGGTTGAGGTCAGGACTCGCTCATCCACATCTTTATGGACCTTGCTTTGTGCACTGGTCCAAATCAATGGTGGAGGGGGGATAATGGTGTGGGGTTGTTTTTCAGGGGTTGGGCTTGGCCCCTTAGTTCCAGTGAAGGGAACTCTTAAAGTGTCAGCATACCAAGACATTTTGGACAATTTCATGCTCCCAACTTTGTGGGAACAGTTTGGGGATGGCCCCTTCCTGTTCCAACATGACTGCGCACCAGTGCACAAAGCAAGGTCCATAAAGACATGGATGAGCGAGTTTGGGGTGGAGGAACTTGACTGGCCTGCACAGAGTCCTGACCTCAACCCGATAGAACACCTTTGGGATGAAGTAGATGCGGAGACTGCAAGCCAGGCCTTCTCGTCCACAACAGTGCCTGACCTCACAAATGCGCTTCTGGAAGAACGGTCAAAAATGTCCATAGACACACTTCTAAACCTTGTGGACAGCCTTCCCAGAAGAGTTGAAGCTGTTATAGCTGCAAAGGGAGGGCCAACTCAATATTGAACCCTACGGACTAAGACTGGGATGCCAATAAAGTTCATGTGCGTGTAAAGGCAGGCGTCCCAATACTTTTGGTGGTATATATATATATATATATATATATATATATATATATACAGGGCTTTTTTACTCAGAAAAAAGGTAAAGGAACTCAATCACGACCCCCAAAAACCCCCTCCGCCCCCACACACAAACCCTCCAAACCACATCAAATAATGAGTGCAGTCAGATTTCACTAACAGTGGGAGGGTCTTAAAAGGGCATTAAATACCAGGGGTGCATTATGTACATAGTGCAGAGTTTGGGAGGGGGGGTTACACACAGAGTGCAGAGTCTTGGGGTACACTACTTACGTAGCGCAGAATAAGGGGTGCGCTTTACTCAGAGTGCAGTGTTCAGCCTTCTTCCACAGCTGCTTACCTCTGCACCCCCCCCATTTACATCTTTCCCCCTTCCTCAGCTCTGACCTCTGCATTCAACCCCCCCACCCCCCCCCCCCTCCACTGCCCCCATCTTATCTCCACCTCCCTAAAAGCTCCCTTATCTTCCACATGTCTTACTTTTGTTGCTGTATTAAGCTGAAGCACCCAGTTGGCTGTAGTACCTCTGCACACACTGTAGGTGGCTCTGCCTCTCTCACCTGCCTGGAACTCATCCAGTGGGGGTTTCGGCATCTGCACTCCCCCCCCCCCCCCCCCCCGGTCACCTGCTCCTCCCTTGTCCCCATCCTGCACTCAGTAGGAGCCACTCAGAAGATCAGATCTGTGGGTGCCGTTGGGAGACAATCTGTCACTTGTAAACACAGAAGCTGGACTTTTGTGTTTACAAGTGATAGTGGTGAGCAGAGGGCCTGAGCCAGAGGTGGAGGAACTGAGTTCCACCACGTTCCAGCTGAAAAAAAGCCCTGTGTATATATATATATATATATATATATATATATATATATATCTATACATATATATATATATATATATATATATATATATAGATAGATATATATCTTGCTTTTCTTTTTTTTTTCTTCCCATTTCAGTGCTGCTGATCTCCTCCAGCCTCTTTCAGCCCCTCCCTGTAAACATGATCCTGTTCCGGCATTGGCTAGACATTGACCTGGACTGGCTTCCTGATGGTGACAATGGACCATGTCTGTGCAATGTGTGTTGGTTGTGTGGTTGGAAGCGCCTATAAAAAAATGGTAATCTTGCTTGCAAGTTCGCTTTAATATATTGATTGAACTGCAAAAAAGTCAGACGCAGCCGACACGTTTCGGGGGCATGGACTCCCCTTCTTCAAGGCTTCAACATTGATATGTATCAGAATCTGGAAGGAATACATTTTGTAGCCTGAAATTAGGCAGAATAAGGGCCGAATGTCAGCATGGCATGGCTTCAGCCAACTGAATTCAGGTCAGATAGACCCCCACGGGTGTCAAACTGGTGGCCCTCCAGCAGTTGCAGAACTACAGGTCCCATGAGGCATTCCAAGACTGACAGTTACAAGCATGACTCCCAGAGGCAGAGGCAAGATGGGACTTGGAGTTCCGCAACAGCTGGAGGGCCACCAGTTTGACGCCCCTGAGATTCCTACCCAGGCTGAATGTCCTGACCCACCCCTTTAATTCATTAGATTTCAATTCTTCCAATCATGGAGGCTCAGTATGGGTCTGCATACAAATACAGTCTGCCTAGGAACACCCACTCCTCCAGACTGACATCCACCCATCAAGACATTTAATGTTTGCATGATTCCTTCAACGAACCGGCCCACTTTTTGCATCAAGACATTTAATGTTTGCATGGCTCCTTCAAATAACCGGCCCGCTTTTTGCATCAGGGCTAAGGGTTCCTGAAATTAGTACTGGGGCAGGGTGCTGGAATGTTTTCAGGAAGCTACACACAGCACTCTGCAGGCCCCTCCCACCAGCCATGATCTGCCTGCATTGCATAGACAAGAACAGAGACCCAGTGATGACATCACTAGGTCTAAAATAAGATATGTAACAAAAAAAAAATGAAAAATGTAATTAGCATGTTTATGAGAGGGGAAAGGAGGAACCAGTGAAGGTAAAATATAATCAGATTAAACTTCTGCTTTAAGGAGCAAGGTAAACCCGCTCACAATTCAATCAATGTATTCATTGATGTATAGATTGGGAGCTCAGATATCTTAGAGTTACAAGCCGCACTTTGTAGAGGTGCAGATTTACTAAAACTGGCGCACACAGAATTTGGTGCAAATGTGCATAGTAACCAATCAGCTTCTAACTTCAGCTTGTTCAATTAAGCTTTGTCGATAAAACCTGGAAGCTGATTGTTTTTTTTTTTATGGAGAGCTTCCCCCTAGATTCTGTGTGTAGCAGTACGCATTTAAAAAAAAAAAAAAAAAAATTAAAAATATAACTAAAGCCAAAACGTAAGAAAAAAAAAAACTGTAAGGTAAAAAAAAAAAAAAACGCTGAAAATATCCTTACATCACGCAAAAAATTGGCAACATGCTGGAAAAGTTGAATTTTCACCCTCTCCTCTATACAAAGAGAGAAGACAAAGTAGCAACCCAACGAATTGGATCCCCCGCCTCCCGTTGATTTAAGTGAACCCGCTGCACATCTTAAAGGCAAATTTTGAAACCCGCCCCTATGACTGTATATTTTGTCTCTCTTCGCCTTTATTTATTTATTTTTCTATTTAAGGCTCTTCACCTTTATTTTTTTTCTATAAATATCTCGTCGCCCTTTTTTTTCCCTATAAATGTCTCCTCACCCTTTTTTTTTTTCTATAAATATCTCTTCGCCTTTTTTTTTCTATAAATGTCTCTTCGCCCCTTTTTTTTCCTATAAATGTCTCTGCGCCTTTTTTTTTCCTATAAATGTCTCTTATCCTTTTTTTTCTATAAATATCTCTTCGCCTTTTTTTTTCCTATTAATGTCTCTTCGTCCTTTTTTTTTTCTATAAATTCCTCTTCGTCCTTTTTTTTTCTATAAATGCCTCTTCGCCCCCTTTTTTTTTTCTATAAATGTCTCTTTGCCCTTTTTTTTCTATAAATGTCTCTTCGCCCTTTTTTTTCCTATAAATGCCTCTTTGCCCCCTTTTTTTTTTTCCTATAAATGTCTCTTCGCCCCCTTTTTTTTTTCTATAAATGCCTCCCCCTTCTAGGCACAGGTCTTGTGTGCAAGGTCCACTTTGGAACCAATACTGGAAATACTTAAATATCTCTTCGCTCTTTTTTTTTCCTATTAATGTCTATTAGCCCCTTTTTTTTCCAATTAATGTCTCTTTGCCCTTTTTTTTTCCTATAAATGTCTCTTTGCCCTTTTTTCTGCTATAAATGCCTCTTAGCCCCTTTTTTTTCCTATAAATGTCTCTGCGCCTTTTTTTTTCCTATAAATGTCTCTGCGCCTTTTTTTTTCCTATAAATGTCTCTGCGCCTTTTTTTTTCTATAAATGTCTCTTATCCTTTTTTTTCTATAAATATCTCTTCGCCTTTTTTTTTCCTATTAATGTCTCTTCGTCCTTTTTTTTTTCTATAAATTCCTCTTCGTCCTTTTTTTTTCTATAAATGCCTCTTCGCCCCCTTTTTTTTTTCTATAAATGTCTCTTTGCCCTTTTTTTTCCTATAAATGTCTCTTCGCCCTTTTTTTTCCTATAAATGTCTCTTCGCCCTTTTTTCTGCTATAAATGCCTCTTAGCCCCTTTTTTTTTCTATAAATGTCTCTTCGCCCTTTTTTTTCCTATAAATATCTCTTCGCCTTTTTTTTCCTATAAATATCTCTTCACCCTTATTTTTTTTCTATAAATGTCTCTTCGTCCTTTTTTTTTTTTCCTATAAATGCCTCTTCACCCTTATTTTTTTCCTATAAATGCCTCTTCGTCCCTTTTTTTCCCCCTATTAACGTCTCTTCTTTTTTTTTTTTTTTTTTATATATAAACGTCTCTTTGTCTTTTTTTTTTTTTTCTACAAACGTCTTTTGGTCTTTTGGTGATCAGATCCGTATCTGTATATTGAAGACGTCTCCCCATTCTTTTTTATTTTAAAAGCCGGCTTCTCGATTTTATTTTTTCTTAGCCATCCGTAAAGCTGCAGCATTGACGGGGTTACTGTCCTACGAAAAAAAAAAAAGACGTTTTGGATATGCACCTTGCTTTTCTATTGTGGCTCGTCCTCTGCCCGTTTTTTTTTTTTTTTTTTTGTATATTCTCCCTAATACTTGTTCTGTGTGGCTCTCTGTTTAATTATTGCCTTTCCTTCGTGGTTTAATAACGTCTCGCTATCCCGATGTCTTGCCCGCTGTGCCACTCCTTGCAGGCTGTGCCAGTCTGCTGTCTGTGTGTCTCCTTTTTTTTTTTTTTTTTCCTTCTTGACTCATTTTCTTTTCTTTTTTTTTTTTAGCTCTTACAATCGGCCTGTCCCCTTTTCCCTCTTTGTAACCACAGAAACCTGCCTGCGTTTTTCTCTGTAGACAGGTCCAGCAAGCGCGCCGGGCCTTTTTTCGATACTGCTCGCAAAGCCCAGCCCTCTGCGGGCCGTGCCAGGTGGACGCCATTTCAGAGCTCCCTGAATCCCGAGCCGCACAAGATGGTGGCACCCCTCCAACTGCAGCATGGGAGCAGCTGCAGGGAGCCGTCACTGTGCCCAATCTCCACAAAGCTCTGTGTTAGGCCTCGGTGAAGGCTACGGTCGCACCGAGGTTAAAAAAATAAAAGTAAGGCATGTTATAGAGGAGACAAAAGGCGGCACGCTTTATTCATTTCATACGTGTTCATTTTGCTACATGTTTACTATTAAAGATTTAAATGATGTTGAAATGAAGGTGTGCGGCAAGAGCGAAACCTCATGGTTTTTCGGAAACTGCAGAAAGTGAAAGTAATGGGTACTATGGGTCTTGGCTGCAAGGCTCACTTTGGCACCAATACTGGTCATACTTAAAGGACCATGTAAACCTACCTGCCAAAAGGGTTTGGAGTAACATCAGTGCTAGGGTAAGGTTATTCAGTACCCTGGGCAAAGATGCTGAATTGAGTCCCTCGTCTCGCATGGGTCTTGGATGCAAGGTCCACTTTGGCACCATTACTGGTCATACCCCTAAGGAACACATAAACCTAACTCCCGAAAGGGTTTGGAATGACATCAGTATCAAGGCAAGGTCATCCAGTGCCCTAGGTGAAGATGCCAAACTGTGTCCCCCTTCCCTGCATGGGTCTTTGTGTGCAAGGCCCACTTTGGCACAAATACTGGAAATACTTAAAGAAGCACGTCAACCTAACACCTAAAAGGGTTTGGAATAGAATCAGTGCCAGGGCAAGGTCATCCAGTACCCTAGGCGAAGATTCCAAACTGTGTCCCCCTTCTCCGCACGAGTCTTGGGTGCAAGGCCCACTTTGGCACCAATGCTGGTCATACTTAAAGGACCATGTAAACCTACCTGCCAAAAGGGTTTGGAGTAACATCAGTGCAAGGGTAAGGTCATCTCGTACCCTGGGCAAAGATGCCAAATTGCGTCCCTCTTCTTGTATGGGTCTTGGGTGCAAGGTCCACTTTGGCACCAATACTGGTCATACCCAAAAAGAACACATAAAACGAACTCCCAAAAGGGTTTGGAATGATATCAGTATCAAGTCAAGGTCATTCAGTGCCCTAGGCGAAGATGCCAAAGTGTGTCCCCCTTCTCCGTGCAGGTCTTGGGTGCAAGGACCACTTTAGCACCATTACTGGAAATACTTAAAGGAGCACGTCAACCTAACACCTAAAAGGGTTTGGAATAGCATCAGTGCCAGGGCAAGGTCATCCAGTGCCCTAGGCAAAGATTCCAAACTGTGTCCCCCTTTACCCCATGAGTCTTGGGTGCAAGGCCCACTTTGGCACTAATCCTGGTCATGCCTAAAGGGCCACATAAACCTAACTCTCAAATGGGTTTGGAATGACATCCGTACCAAGGCAAGGTAATTCAGTGTCCCTGGCAAAGATGGCAAACTGCCCCCCCCCCCTTCTCCCCATGGGTCTTGGGTGCAAGGCCCACTTTTGCACAGATCCAAGTCATACTTAAAGGACCACGTAAACCTAACTCCCAAAAGGGTTTGGAATACCAACAGTGCCAGGGCAAGGTAATTCAGTGCCCTGGGCAAAGATGACAAACTGCATCGCCCTTCTCCCTATGGGATTTGGGTGCAAGGCCCATTTTGGCACCAGTCCTGGTCATGCTTAAAGGGCCACACAAACCTAACTTCCAAAAGGGTTTGGAATAAGATCGGTGCTAGGGCAAGGTCATCCAATGCCCTGTGTGAAGATGCTAAACTGCGTCCTCTTTCCCCCCTCATGCTGCTTGCCTAATCACAGATGACAAACTGCACCACCTCCGCCAGGCTGTGCCCAATTGTTTATCCCACTCCTTGCTGCCACCGCTCTCATTTCAGCATCCTTGCACAGCTTTGGGTCCACCAGTTGGGTTTCACGTGGACCTGGACAGCGCAGTGACATTGTGGGACCTTCCAGCTGAGTGGTTTCTTCCTCTGCCGGTTTCCTTGTGCTGATTTTGAATAGCGTTGGAATGGGCAGAGGCAAAATAAAAGACAAGACATGAATGTGGTAAGCAGGGCACAGATCTAAACGCAGCACCCCCTTACATTAAAACACTGCACCTGGGGCAGCAGATCCTCTTGCCTCCCCCTCTCTTACCCATGAAAATACTGCGCCCGGGGCAGCTGCAAGTCCTGATCCCCGTTCCTTCCACCTGAAAATACTGTGCCCAAGGAAGTTGCTCATCCTGCACCCCCCCCCCCCCCCCCCACCTCTTCCTTACACCTGAAAACACTGAACCTGGGAAAGCTGCTATACCCCCCCCCCCCTTCCACCTGAAAAAAACACTACACCCGGGGAAGCTGTTCATCCTGCCCCCCTCTCTTTCACATGAAAACACTGCGCCTAAGAGAAATCTGCCCCTCCTCCCTGCCCTCTGAAAACATGGTACCCAGGGCAGGTGCTCCTCCTGCCCCCCTCTGATCCACTTTTAAACACTGTGCCCGGGCAGCTGCTTCTCCTGCCTCCCCCTCCTTACAACATTAAAACACTGCGCCCAGGGCAGCTGCTTCTCCTGCCTTCCCCTCCCTTCCACATTAAAACACTGCACCCAGTGCATCTGCTCCTCCTGCCCCCCTCCCTTCCACATGAAAACACTGCGCCTGGGGCAGCTGCTTCTCCTGTCTCCCTTCCACCTAAAAACACTGCGCCTGGGGCAGCTTCTCCTCCTGTCTCCCTCCCTTCCATATTAAAACACTGTGCCCGGGGCAGCCGCTTCTGCTGACTTCCCGTCCTTTCCACCGGAAAGCTCTGCACCCAAGGCAGCTGCATCTCCTGCCTCCTCCTCCTTACCATATTAAAACACTGGGCCCAGGGCAGCTGATCCTCCTGCCCCCCTCCCTTCCACATGAAAACACTGCGTATGGGGCAGCCTCTTCTCCTGCCTTCCCCTCCCTTCCACATTAAAACACTGCACCCAGGGCAGTTGCTCCTCCTGCCCCCTCCCTTCCACATGATAACACTGTGCCTGGGGCAGCTGCTTCTCCTGTCTCCCTTCCACCTAAAAAACACTGCGCCCAGGGCAGCCGCTTCTCCTGCCTTCCCCTACCTTCCCCTCCCTTCCACCTGAAAACTCTGTGCCCAGGGCAGCTGCTTCTCCTGCCCCCCTCCCTTCTACATGAAAACACTGTGCCTGGGGCAGCTGCTTCTCCTGTCTCCCCTCCCTTCCACCTAAAAACACTGCGCCCAGGGCAGCTGCTCCTCCTGCCCCCCTCCCTTCCACATGAAAACACTGTGCCCGGGGCAGCTGCTTCTACTGCCTCCCCCTCCCTTCCCCCCCCCTTCCCCTCCCTTCCACCTGAAAACTCTGTGCCCAGGGCAGCTTCTTCTCCTGCCCCCCTTCCTTCTACATGAAAACACTGCACCTAGGGCAGCTGCTTCTCCTGTCTCCCCTCCCTTCCACCTAAAAACACTGTGCCCTGGGCAGTTTCTCCTCCTGCCACCCTCCCTTCCATCTAAAAACACTGCGCCCTGGGCAGTTTCTCCTCCTGCCACCCTCCCTTCCACATGAAAACACTGTACCCGGGGCAGCTGCTTCTACTGCCTCCCCCTTCCTTCCACATAAAAAAAAACACTCTGCCCAGGGCAGCTACAAATTCTTGCTGAGACATTTCCAGTTATATCCACTCCTGAGTTGTTACCCCCATCACCATGCACCCCTGGTGGAGTCTTCAAGCAGCCATTCCTACGCACATTGCTCAGGCATGGTCCACTGTTATCACCATTAGGAAACCCACCTTGATAAATGCCATGCAGCCATTGCTGGAGCAGACATGGAGATCATGAAGGTCCTTGTTTGGACACTTCTTGTTATAGAGTGACAAAAGTCTATGGGTTCTGTCTTGATTTGTCACCCTGTCACGTGCATGCCTAGTGGACCCTTCAAGCAGCAGTACCAACACACATTGCTCAGGCCTGGTCCACTCTTATCACCATCAGGAAACCCACTTTGAGAAATTGTCATTTTGGAGTGCATGTAGACATGGTGATCAGGAAGGTCCTTGTTTGGGTACTTCTAGTTATAGGGTGACAACAGTCTCTCGGGTTCTGTTCTTGAGTTGTCACTCTGTCACATGCATGCCTAGTGGACCCTTCAAGCAGCAGTACCAACACACATTGTACAGGCATGGCTGTCACCATCAGGAAGCCCACCCTGAGAAATGCTACGTAGTCATTACTGGAGTGCACATAGACATGGAGTTCATGGACTTCCTTACTCAGACATTTCCTGTTATAGGGTGACAGTAATCTCTCAATTGCATTCCTGAGTTGTCACCCCAATACATTGACCCCTGGTGGAGTCTGCAAGCAGCAGTACCAATGCACATTACGTAGGCATGGTCCATTGTTGTCACCATCAGGAAGCCCACCCTGAGAAATGCTACGTAGCCATTACTGGAGTGCACATAGACATGGAGTTCATGGACTTCCTTGCTCAGACATTTCCTGTTATAGGGTGACAGTAATCTCTCATTTGCATTTCTGAGTTGTCACCCCAATACATTGACCCCTGGTGGAGTCTGCAAGCAGCAGTACCAATGCACATTACGTAGGCATGGTCCATTGTTGTCACCATCAGGAAACCCGCCCTGAGAAATGTCAATGTCAGTTGAGGGTTACATCTGCTCAAATATTATTTAGTGTTACCACATTTGTTTCTTTTTCGGCACAGCGGCATGCACTCAGGCACATTCTGAGCCCCAGGGCACAAAGTGATCTCCCTTGTATGTAAACAAATCAGACCTGCACTGCAGAGCTGACAATTGTTTTGTCACAGAGGAAATAAATGGCTTGCCCTCGGGGTCATGACACTCAGGATAACCATCAGTGGCTCAAAGACAAGTGCATTCAATGCGCCCATGAAAGGCTCAGTCATCCACCTATCTGTGTCACGTTTCAATTTGTTTAGAAAGGATTGTTAAAATATAAGCATGATATTTTCCTGTCCAGAGGACAATACAAAGCGAACGCAGGGGACAAGACAAGTCAATCGATTGGCTGCTAACACGTTGAGAAAGCTTTGCGGCCGGGAACGTTCACTTACGGCCTTATTCAATAAAATAGGGCAAAGCGGGATGTGTCCATCGGCCTATTTTTTTAAATGTACATCAAACATTGATCTGTGTAGATTTCCTTTTCAACCCCATCTTTTATGGTTGGGTGCCGGTTCGGTTAATCTTGCAGGCAGTTAAGTACCAGAAATATAAAAAATTCACCGCACCACTGTACTGTACTCTTTATTCATTTTTTAACCAGCACAGGTTTGTAGTTGAACTCCATGAAAGTTTAAAAACCACCCTTGCAAGGGGACTCCACCTTCACTGCAAGGGTCAAATGCATGTTTTTGTCTAGGATAGCCTTTCTCAACATTCTGACCCCTGAGGAACCCTTGCAATATTTTCAGTTCTTGAGAAACCCCTGTTACGGCCAATTTATTGATGGTCATTGGGGAGAATGAGCCTTATGTTGGTGGCCATTGGGAAGAATGCTCCCTACATTTATTGCCAGTGCAGTGGGAGGAATGATGCTTACAGTGGTGGGCAGTAAGAAAAATGCTCCTTACATTGGTGGTCAGTAGGAACAATGCCCCGTTAACGTTAATGGACAGTAGGAGGAATGCTCCTTACATGGTAAGAATGTCCCTTACATTGATGGTTAGTGGAAAAAAATGTCCCTTATATTGGAATTCAGTGGGAAGGATGCCCCTTACATTGGTGGAAAGAATGCTCCTTACATTGGTAGTCAGTGGGAAGAATGCCCCTTACATTGGTGGTTAGTGGGAAAATTGCCCCTTACATTGGTAGTCAGTGGGAAGAATGCTCCTTATATTTGTGGTCAGTGGGAAGGATGTACCTTACATTGGTAGTTAGTGGGAAAAATGCTCCTTACATTGGTGGTAAGTGGGAAGAATGTCCCTTACATTGATGGTTAGTGGAAAAAATTTCCCTTATATTGGAATTCAGTGGTAAGGATGCCCCTTACATTGGTGGGAAGAATGCTCCTTACATTGGTAGTCAGTGGGAAGAATGCCCCTTACATTGGTGGTTAGTGGGAAGAATGCTCCTTACATTGGTAGTCAGTGGGAAGAATGCTCCTTACATTGGTGGTTAGTGGGAAGAATGCTCCTTACATTGGTGGTTAGTGGGAAGAATGCTCCTTACATTGGTGGGAAGAATGCTCCTTACATTGGTAGTCAGTGGGAAGAATGCTCCTTACATTGGTGGTCAGTGGGAAGGATGCCCCTTACATTGGTGGGAAGAATGCTCCTTACATTGGTAGTCAGTGGGAAGAATGCTCCTTACATTGGTAGTCATTTGGAAGAATGCTCCTTACATTGATGATCAGTGGGAAGAATGTCCCTTACATTGGTGGTCAGTGGGAAGAATGCTCCTTACATTGGTAGTCAGTGGTAAGAATGCTCCTTACATTAGTAGTCAGTGGGAAGATAGTCCCTTACATTGGTGGTTAGTGGGAAAAGTGGCCCTTACATTGGTAGTCAGTGGTAAGAATGTTCCTTACATTGGTGGTCAGTGGGAAAAGTGCCCCTTACATTAGTAGTCAGTGGGAAGATAGTCCCTTACATTGGAGGTCAGTGGGAAGATAGTCCCTTACATTGGAAGTCAGTGGGAAGAATGCTTCTTACATTGGTAGTCAGTGGGAAGAATGCTCCTTATATTGGTAGTCAGTGGTAAGAATGCTCCTTACATTGGTGGTCAGTGGGATAACTGTCCCTTACATTGGAGGTCAATGGGAAGCATGTACCACTTAAAGTGGTGGTAAAAATTCCTCCCTTACAGATGGCTAAAAAGACCATTGGTGTCATGCAGTTGACTGTGCCAAGTGGCATTGGACCTGGAACTATCCAGGCACACCCAGATCAGAGGTAAATCGACAACAGCTCATGGAGCCCCTAGCAACCCCTAGAGGAACCATGGGGTTCCACAGAACGCCTGGTCTAGGGGAATATTAAAAAACATTTTTTCTTACCTTATCCATCACTTCCCCAACAATTGGCATTCTCCTTTTTCCTCTGATGGACAGACCTTTAGCAAGCTCGCTTCCAATGCATAGCTGCTGACCCTGCATTGTATGTTATGCTGTCAAGGTGCAACCAACAGACAAAGCAATGAATGGAAGCAGATTCGGGACCTGTGGGAGTAAGGGATAAGGTAAGTAACGCAACCTTAAAAACACTTAAAATTATTTTTTAGGTCTTGGGGAACCGCTTCTAAAACCAAATAATTGGGTGGTCAGTGGGAAAGATGCCTTTTACATTGGTAGTCATTGAGAAGAATGCCCCCCTTAAGGTAGTGGACAGAATATCAACCTGGCTCTGCAAAGTGGTATTAGACCCAGAACTATGTAGGAACCATCAAATACAAGATCAATCAGACACAGCTCAAAGAATTCCCTGCAACCTCTGGGGGAACCCAAGAGTTTCACTGAGCCCTGGCTAAGAATGGCTACATTACACATCAAAATGAGGGGGAAGGGTGGGTATGAGAGTCCCACTACAAGGATCAGTTTTAAATTCCCCTGGAGTTCAGCTTTAATACCCTAAATAGATTTTTGGAAAAAATAAAGAAAACAATGCCCATGATTGATGTATACCAGGGGTCTCCAAACTTTCTAAACAAAGGGCCAGTTTACAGTCTTTCAGACTTTAGGGGGCCAGACTGTGGCCATTCGGAGTATAAATTGTCCTGGCATTAGTGGAAGTAAACGGTGCATCTTTTGCATTAGGGGGAGAAATAGCGTGCCATTATTGTTGTCAGTTGGATGAATAGTGCCCCATAATTGTTATTAGTGGGAGAAATAGTGCCCCATCATTGGTGTCAGTGGGAGGAATAGTGCCCCATCATTGGTGTCAGTGGGAGGAATAGTGCCCCATCATTGGTGTCAGTGGGAGGAATAGTGCCCCATCATTGGTGTAAGTGGGTGGAATAGTGCCCCATCATTGGTGTCTGTGGGAGGAATAGTGCTCCATCATTGGTGTCAGTGGGCGGAATAGTGCCCCATCATTGGTGTGAGTGGGAGGAATAGTGCCCCATCATTGGTGTCTGTGGGAGGAATAGTGCTCCATCATTGGTGTCAGTGGGAGGAATAGTGTCCCATCATTGGTGTCTGTGGGAGGAATAGCGCTACATCATTGGTGTCAGTGGGAGGAATAGTGCCCATTATTGGTGTCAGTTGGAGGAATAGTGTCCCATCATTGGTGTCAGTTGGAGGAATATCCCCGATCATTGGTGACAGTGGACGGAATAGTACTTCATCATTGTTGTTACATGCAAGAACTTGGCCTAGTCTTCTCAGAGGAAAGTTGCTTGGCTGGCATGGATTTCTTTGGCCGATCACTGTTGTAATGCTTCAATTTGGCCCCCGGAACCCCCCTTCTCTGCCATAACTACCAATATGCAAGCTATTCCAATACAAAGATTTTTATTTTTCCTTTTTGTGGCTATGTTGTAAATGGGCAGATGGCCCAAGTAGAAGTAGATCCAACATGCAATATATTTTTACAGTTCTTGCATGCTAAATAATGGGTCAGGGTAACATTTCCAGGTCATTTTTACCAATCACAGAGTACTCCCCCTGACAATGCTGTCATCTTTCTCTCCACAGGGACAGTCTTCTGTTGCCTTGAGAAGGGGGACCACTTTGTCCTTGATATTCAGTGGAATAAAGCTTGTTTTGTATTTTAGACTGGGTATGTATGACCCCCGTAAGGAGTTAAGGCTTTTTTAAGAAGTGCTGGCTATTTTTTACGAATAATGAAAACATGACCAGGTGTTATAATTCTTCAGGTCTAGCCCAAGGCTTCTCAACCAGAGTTCCATGGAACTCTAGGGTTCCTCCAGAGGTTGCTGGGGGTTCCTTGAGCAATGGGCAACTTCTGCCTCTCAGATGAGTTTCCACTAACACCATTGATCTTTATGGCTATCTGTATGGGGAGAATTCATTCCAATGACCACAAGTGTAAGGAGCATTCTTCCCACTGACCATCACACTAATGTATCATGGGTTATATCTAGTAATTTTTAGCAGGGGTTCCCTGAAACCAGAAGGTTATTTGAAGGGTTCCTCTGTGTTGAAAAGGTTGAGAAAGGCCGGTCTAGCCCAAAAAAATAGTTTTGCCTGGAGCTGTGCTTCAACTTCCCAACATGTTACTATTTTTCATGAACTTCTCCTAGATGTTCACTTTTTTCAATAAACGAGATGATACCTACAGAATTGAAGGTAGACCCTCGATAATTTTTCTCACAGCTCAAATACATAAGGGTTTTTTGATCGGCCCTAATTCTGATTTCCTGCCATGGTTGGCTCCAGTGGCGGCCAGCCCATAGGGGGCGCAGGGGTGCTGCCCCCCCCCCCCCAAAAAAAGGAAGAAAAAAAAAAGAGATAAAAAAAAATGTGCATTTTCAGCCACTAGGGGCGCCGGACATAGTGGTGGGTATGGGTGGGGTGGGGTTTTTGACCCCACATGAGCCGAATAGAGGCGCCGATTGGCGGCCTTCTGGGGGAGTGTCGGGGCGCAGAGCAATGCGCCCTGATACTCCCCACTTTACTGGACTCCTGGCTGTGATTGGTCCAGACTCCAGCCTGGACCAATCACAGGAGGACATCCCGGGATGGTCCTTTGGTCACGTGATGCGTGGGGGCGGTGCACCGCCCCGACGTCACATCCTTCCCGCCCGCCGTCGCAGAGAGAGGGGAGCCGCGTGAGGAGTCGGACGGACTCCACTGGATCCAGCCGGAGCCGCCCGAAGCAGTCTTGCACCGGCCGCCGACTCGGAAGAAGCTGAGCTGATGGTGACCTGTCCTCTGCCGCGAGGTGACCACCTGACCGGAGGACCGGAACATTAGTCTCTGCGAAGGTAAGAGAAGGCACCGTGACCGGCTGTACTAGCGCTGGCAAGTGGCAATGGATGGAGCCATGGAGGATGGTGCTGGATGGTAGAGTGCTGCGGGAGGTGCATGCATGGCTGCACAGTGCACAGTGCAGCCATGCATGCACCTCCCGCAGCACTCTACCGGCCAGCACCATCCTCCATCCATTGCCACTTGCCAGCCCAGTGGCTCCAAGCCAGCAATCTGGAAAAAAGAGGATCGCGGTTCAAGTTAGCAACCAACAATCACTACAGAGACAGTGGATCAAAATTTGCTGCTTGTTCTACCCTGTGTAAGGACATGATAAAACACACACACGCAACTGATGGTCCTACTTGGCAAGATGGGAATATTCCGTTTGTTAACGTGTCTGTAAAAAGAGCGGTTCTTGTTGTCATGGCAACAATGAAATTCTCAATTACATTCTCCCATGCTGTGCTGGGAACATCAAAGGGAGAACCTGATTTATTTGTGCTTCAAGAACGATCCTTTCTCTTGGCACTTTTATGCATGAGTCTCCGTCTCCACTGTCACTGTCTGTGTAGGTTACCTCTAGGTGCACCAATTCTCTAGATTCTGCCCACAACCCATAAACATTTTGCTGGGTTAATCCAGAGAAGGATTTAGGCAGAATGGGGCCCTAAGCATGGTAGCAGGGACCTCCTAATCTCTTTCATTGACATTAATAATGATTGCAATAAACACAGCAAACATTATCTGTACTGGTATGGTCCATTCCATCAGATGCCAACTGGCGGTGCCAGCTGTCAACTCAACCTGCCATGTTATTTTTGTAATGGCATGTGTTCAGCCCTGTCCGGTTGTATGCTGCTTTAGGTACTTGGTATGTTCTTGTCCTGTCTTTGTAGGTTTTCTCCAGATGCTCTGATTGTCCAAATTGCCCCCTACAACACATAAACCTACTGCTGGGTTAATCCCCAGATAGATTTCGGCAGAATGGGGCCCTAGGAATGATAAAAGGTTTGACCCCACCAATCCCTTTGATTGACATTGATAATGATTCCAATAGGAACGGAGAACCTGCCGAATTACCATTATCTGTACTGGTCGGTTCATTCCACCAGAAGCCAATTGGCGGTGCCAACTCAACTTGCCAAATTAAATGTGCCATGGCGTGTATACAGCCCTGTATGCTATGTTTTAGGTGGACAGTTGAGGGGCTCAACCACCTGTTTTTGCCTCCTGTGTAAAAGAGGCCTTAAGCTGGCCATAGATTGTTCTAATTTCAGGCGCTTCAGCAGAGAACTGTCTGAGATTCGATCCATCTACGGCAGTGCTGTATCTTGGCCTAGGCCAACAAGGCCCAGGCCTAGGTCAGCACCTTGCAGGGGGGCAGAAAAAAAAGCTGATAGGGCTGCACTGATATGCTGATGGGGCTGCACTGATATGCTGCCCTGATGGGCACTGATATGTTGCACTGATGGGCACTAATAGACTGCACTGATGGCCTCTGATGAGGCAGGACTGACAAGCTGCACTGATATGGCAGCACTGATGGGCACTGATATGATGCACTGATAGGCTGCACTGGTGGCCACTGATGAGGCTGCACTGATATGTTGCACTGATGAGGCTGCACTGATGGGCAGTAATGAGGCTGCACTGATGAGCACTGATAAGGCTGCACTGATGGGCTCTGATGAAGTTGAACTTATGGGAACTGATGAGGCTGCACTGATGGGCACTGATAGACTGTGGTTTTTGTCTGTGGTTTACAGATGACAGGGCGGGTCATAAACAGGAAAGTGTGTGGCCTTTACAGGAAGGGGTGGGTCATATTTAAATTAGGGGTGCCCAAGTTTAGTCAGGCCTAGGGCAGCACAAAACCTAAATACACCACTGGGCAGCTCCCTATGAATTTCCTAAGGCTGAATCAGTTTTTTTAAAGCCAGTGAGCAAAAAAAAGAACAGATTCCCCCATCCACACAAGCAAGGTAGATGGAGAAATCCTCCCTGCTATGCTATTGTTTTGGCTGCAGCGCTGATCAAATGAAAAATTTCCAGCATTCCCTATTGAGAAATGCTGATCATTAGATGGACTTATCTTCAGCAGGAATGGCTGTAGATTGATCAAAGTTCATCTGGTCCTTGCTGTTCTGGCTGATTTTCGATCCATCTATGGCCAGTTTTAGTCTATATTAGCCTTTCTCAACCATTTCATCACAGAGGAACCCTCGAAATAAAGCTTGCCATAGACGGAGCGATTTTCTTTCCTGAAATTTCTCAATTCCCCCATCAACAATCAGCGTTAATGGGGGAATCACTCCCGTGGAGCCATTGTATTCTCCCGGCGGGGGGTGGGGAATTGCATGCAAAGCCCGGCAGGCTGATTGTACCCGAGTTGATTGATCGTTTACCTTGGTACATTCAGTCTGCCAATACATGCAGCGCTGATCAAATGAAAAATTTCCAGTATTCCCTATTGAGAGAAGCTGATCATTAGATGGACTTATCTTCAGCAGGAATGGCCATAGATTGATCGAAGTACATCTGGTCCTTGCTGTACTGGCTGATTTTCGATCCATCTATGGCCAGCTTTAGTCTATATTACCCTTTTTCAACCTTTTCATCACAGAGGAACCCTCGAAAAAAAGCTTGCCATAGACGGAGCGATTTTCTTTCCTGAAATTACTCAATTACCCCATCAACAATCAGCGTTAATGGGGGAATCACTCCCGTGGAGCCATTGTATTCTCCCGGAGTGGGGAATTGCATGCAAAGCCCGGCAGGCTGGTTGTACCCGAGTTGATTGATCGTTTACCTTGGTACATTCAATCTGCCAATACATGGTTCGAATCTTGACCGGTTCTTGCTGAACCGGATGAGAATCGAACCGTCTATGGCTGGCCTTAAGCCCCGTACACACGCAACGATTATCGGCCAACCGATCGTCCGTCTTTTGTACAGAGTTGTTGGTTGGAATGTACCTAGACTGCACACGAATTTTCTCGCCCAACAAAATTCTAATTCAGAAGTGATGTCATGTGTTGGTTTGCTTTCTTTGTGTTCTTTCTTCTCTGAGCATGCCCAGACTTGCTCATCAGATTTTTCCCTGTCGAAATCTGTACTGACTGCACGAAAATCGGCCGTCGTGTTATAAAATTTTATAGTCTGCACACCAGATTTTTTTTCGTCCGAAAAGTCGGAGTCGGTTGTCGGAAGCATCATACTAACAAGCCGAAAATCGGCAGATCGGACGTCAGACGAAAATTCCCTGCCAATTTTCGACGCAGTGTACGAGGCTTTACAGATAGCTAAAAAGATCAATGGTGTTAATGGGGACTTATATGAGAGGAAGAAATTGCTCAAGGATCTCCCAGCAACCTCTGGAGGAATCCTTGGGTTCCATGGAACCCTGGTTGAGAAATCCTGATCTACAAATATCTCAGCAACCTCTGGAGGAATCCTTGGGTTCCATGGAACCCTGGCTGGGAAATCCTGATCTACAAATATCTCAGCAACCTCTGGAGGAATCCTTGGGTTCCATGGAACCCTGGTTGAGAAATCCTGATCTACAAATATCTCAGCAACCTCTGGAGGAATCCTTGGGTTCCATGGAACCCTGGTTGAGAAATCCTGATCTACAAATATCTTTACTTTTCTTATGTAACTGACCTTAAAAAATGACAGCTTGGATCTGATTGGCTGCTGTAGAAAACCAATTTTGTAGGCCGCTTAGACGTGCATAGGGTGGAAGTGACATGCCAAGATGGAGGCTATGTCTATTTTGAACCACAGCACAATTTTAGCTTATGGAGGGGGAAGGGTGACAAGCTGGTGGTGGTTGTTACCGAGACAGACTAAGACAACTGGGGTCAGAGGTGACAGCATCCCAGCTGCAGACAGTCTGGGACAGCAGACAAGGTTAAAAGCCAAGCAGAGGTTACACAGGCTGTGCCAGACGGCAGCTGAGACACTGGCATGCCACATCAGATAGGAAGTGACCTTTGGCCTACTGAGCCTCTCCTATCTGTTTGCAGGGTGACGGGAGGGATCCAGACTCTCCGGGGACTTTGCAGCCTATCCGGCTTAGTGTGACACAATGCCTTCAACAAAAAAACAGCCCAACCCCACAACAAGACTTTCCCTGCCCCGGTGACACAATGACAGTCAGGGTGACAATTGATCGGAGTCATTCTAGAACAAGACGTGGTGGCCAAATAGGACAATGGCCAAGCCAAACACTATCAAGAAGACCTGGATGGACCTACAAACCCCCATTTATTTATTACTCGGGAATCCTCGTGGCTCAAAACTAAAAAGACCAAAAACAAAAACTTGAAATGTTTTATTTCAAGCCAAACTCTACAGCTGTATGCCGGGGCTGATTAACCTAAAGCGACCCTCAGAGGCGTAACTAGAACCTTCAGGGCCCTGATGCAAGAAACCATGAAGGGCCCCCCAGACCCCTGGCCGGGGCCCTTACCTTCAAGCCCAGGGCTCTTCCCACTAATCCTGGGGCTCTTTACACTCGTTGCATGGCCTTTTATTACGGTCCCGCAGCAGGATCCTTTCACAAGTTCTGCAGTGGGCCCCCTTCCTGCAATCTTGTGGGCCCCCTTCCTGCAATTTTGGGGCCTCCCCACAGTGGTGCAATGCCAGGGTCCGGTCGCAAGTGTGACCTTTGCGATCCTGGAAGTTCACCCACTGGTTTGCTACCGGGCCCCCTGGAGCATGGGGCCCGGTAGCGATTGCAACCCCTGCAACCCCTGTAGTTACGCCCCTGGCGACCCTAAAAAAAATAAAACGTCTGGTCAATAGTATTAAACCCAAAACCAAAAATGTATTCAATTGCAGCTTATCAGTCTCAGTAGATGTGGTGACTGCATTTGTTTTTTTGGGGTTTTTTTTTAAGGCTTTTTCCCCTTTTTCACTTGGTGATCCGGCCAGTAACACACCTCCTGTATTAGAGTGCCCCCGCTCTAGATGAAGGAACCCATGGGGGCACAGCAGACAGCAGCGTTCTCAGTGTGTGGGAGAGGAGTGTTAAAAGAGAGTGAAGGGGGCTCTGATCTGATGGGGGACCCCTGACATGAAGGGGGGGGCTTTGATCTAATGGGGGACCTATTATGTGATGGGGGCTTTGATGTGAATGGGGGATACGAATGGGGGGGGGCTCTGATGTAAAGTTAAGTTATTCATGGTGGTTGTGTGCACTTCTGATGTGAAGGGAGGGCTTCTGATATGATGGGGGGACCTCTGATATGGAGGGACCTCTAATGTGAAGGGGGGGACTTCTGATGTGGTGAGGGACCTCTGATGTGAAGGGGGAACATCTGATATGAAGGGGGGCCTCTGATTTACAGGAGGGACCTCTTATGTGAAAGGAGGGCTTCTAATGTGATGGGGGACCTCTGATGTGAAGGGAGGACTTCTGATGTGATGGGGGACCTCTGACTTGAAGGAGGGAGGCTTCTGATGTGATGAGGGGCCTCTCATTTAAAGGCGGGACCTCTGATGTGAAGTGGGGGGCTTTTGATGAGATGGGAGACCTCTAATTTGAAGGGGGATCTCTGATGTGAAGGGAGGACTTCTGATGTGATGGGGGACCTCTGACTTGAAGGGGGGACCTCTGACTTGAAGGAGGGAGGCTTCTGATGTGATGAGGGACCTCTCATTTGAAGGCGGGACCTCTGATGTGAAGTGGGGGGGCTTTTGATGTGATGGGAGACCTCAAATTTGAAGGGGGACCTCTGATGTTAAGGGAGGACTTCTGATGTGATGGGGGACCTCTGATGTGAAGGGAGGACTTCTGATGTGAAGGAGGGAGGCTTCTGATGTGATGAGGGGCCTCTCATTTGAAGGCGGAACCTCTGATGTGAAGAAGGGGGCTTTTGATGTGATGGGAGACCTCTAATTTGGAAGGGATGTTAAGGGAGGACTTCTGATGTTATGGGGGACCTCTGACTTGAAGGGGAGACCTATAATGTGAAGGAGGGAGGCTTCTGATGTGATGAGGGACCTCTCGTTTGAAGACGGGACCTCTGATGTGAACTGGGGGGCTTTTGATGTGATGGGAGACCTCTAATTTGGAAGGGGGGCCTCTGATGTTAAGGGAGGACTTCTGATGTGATGGGGGACCTCTGACTTGAAGGGGGGACCTATAATGTGAAGGAGGGAGGCTTCTAATGTGATGGAGGACCTCTCATTTGAAGACGGGACCTCTCATTTGAAGGCGGGACCTCTGATGTGAAGTGGAGGGCTTATGATGTGATGGGGGGACCTCTCATTTGAAGGCAGGACCTCTAATGTGAAGGGGGAGGGGACTTTGATTTGATTTGAAGGGGGGCTACTAATGAGGGGGGACCTCTGACATGAAGGGGGGACCTATAATGTGAAGGAGGGAGGCTTCTAATGTGATGGAGGACCTCTCATTTGAAGGCGGGACCTCTGATGTGAAGTGGGGGGCTTATGATGTGATGGGGGGACCTCTCATTTGAAGGCGGGACCTCTAATGTGAAGGGGGAGGGGGCTTTGATTTAATTTGAAGGGGGGCCACTAATGTGAGGGAGGGGGGACTTCTGATTTGAAGGGGGAAAAGGAGCTGAGAGCTGATTGGAGGGAAGGGACACACCCCTCTTCACACAGCACACAGAAATGGAGCTGAGAGCTGATTGGAGGGAAGGGACACGCCCCTCTTCACACAGCACACAGGAATAGAGCTGAGGCTGTCAATCACAGGCTGTGTGCTGGAGCTCCCTCCCATGTAACTCTTTTTTTCTCTTACTGATAGCAGAGGAAGGAGGCAGCGGACAGAAATTACACTTAGGCTCAGGTTCACATTGGTGCAATGCGGGAACCCTAAGAATCCACTGCGGTTTCCCCCATCGCACCCGACTCGCAGGCAGTTCACACTGCAATATGCGAACCGCTGGGAGTGTCAATACCAAGTTTATGACACCCCCAGATTGGTTTGCATATCGCAGTGAGAACTGTCAATACGGACAGGAATCGGAAACGCATAGGTGTGAACACCCATTCTATCCGATTCTGGTGCGGACCCAAAAAAGGGTCCCGTGCGAGTTTGGTTTGAATGCGATGCGAATTCAGCCATACAATCAATATGGCTGAATTTGCATCGCACAGACGTGATTTAAACAGCAGTGCGATGCAAATTACATGTGAGTTTTCCATGGCACCAGTGTGAACCCCGCCTTAGTGCTCTGGATTGAGACAAGCACACACTATAGAGGGATGTGCTTTGTTCATATTTCATGTCTGAGATTTACAACCACTTTAATATTTGTTCATAAATCTATTTTAAATGCAACTCATGTTAACATCTGAATTTTACTCACCTGACTTGACAGCCACTTGCCCCTGTACAGCACCACTTAGACTGGGAGAGGAGGAGGGAGGGGCTGCACTTAGGACTAATCAGGTGCCCTGCATGCACATGTGATAAAAAAAAGCACCATGCTGATTGGCGGAGAGAGCAGAGAGATGACATACATCAGTCTGTTGCTGCTCTCTCACTGTCCAGTCACAAGCTAAGGGCAGGGAGGTCACCAGCTATGTTGCTTAGCAGCGATAGAAGAGGTAGTCAGGTTATGAGGGTGGAATTTGCTGTGTGGCAGAGCTGGGTAAACCTTAGGACTGGATGGACTAAATGGAACTAAATCAGGTCAGCAAGATTTTGAATAGGCGTTTATAAAGAGGGAAAAACTTGCTAAAATATTCATTTCAAAGCTTTATAAATAGACTTGCTTATGTAATATATGGTTGGGTACGCCTTATTGCAAAGCTTTCCTGGAATCTATCCTCACATGATATCCATGCTGGCCAGAGGCTGGGTTGTTGCATCACTTGTGGAACGCAGATAATGTACATAGTTTAAAGTGTATCTCCAGCCAAAACCTTTTTTAGTTTTTGATAGAGTCGGGAATGGCTTTCTGCCTTTGTCACATTGGGGAGACTTTCCTTCACTTCCTGTCCTGGTGACACAACAGGAAGTGAGTAGAAATCTCTCCATCGTGAGGGCAAACCTCCTTTATAGATAGTTGTCACCAGACCAGGTGTCCTTTTGGAAGCTAATCTATAAAATGACATGAAAGGGGGGCTTTGATGTGAAGGGGGGGGGGGGGGTCTGATGTGATGGGGGGACCTCTGATGTAAATGGGGGCTCTGATGTGATATGGGACCTTTGATGTAATGGGGAGTTCTCTGATGTGATGGGGGATCTCTGATGTAAAGGGGAGGCTCTGCTGTCATGGGGAGACCTATGATGTAATGGGGGACCTATAATGTGATAGGGGGGATCTCTGATGTAAATGGGGGGGAGGCTCTGATATGATGGGGAGACCTATGATGTGATGGGGGGTCCTATGATGTGATAGGGGGATCTCTGATGTAAAGAGGGGAGGCTCTGATGTTATGGAGGGACCTATGACGTAATGGGGGGAGTTCTCTGATGTGATGGGGGGGGATCTCTGATGTAAAGGGGAGGCTCTGATGTGATGGGGGTACTTATGATGTAATGGGGGTTCTCTGATGTGATGGGGGGATCTCTGATGTAAAGGGGAGGCTCTGATGTGATGGGGGTACCTATGATGTAATGGGGTTCTCTGATGTGATGGGGGGATCTCTGATGTAAAGGGGAGGCTCTGATGTGATGGGGAGACCTAGATGTAATGGGGGACCTATGATGTTATGGGGGAACTCTGATGTAAATGGGGGGGGGGAGCTCTGATATGATAAAGAGACCTATGATGTGATGGGGAGACCTATGATGTAATGGGGAGACCTATGATGTAATGGGGGGAGTTCTCTGATGTGATGGGGGATCTCTGATGTAAAGGGGAGGTTCTGATGTGATGGGGGGGACCTATGATGTAGTGGGGGGGGGGTTCTCTGATGTGATAGGGGGATCATTGATGTAAAGGGGAGGCTCTGATGTAATGGGGAGACCTATGATGTGATGGGGGACCTATGATGTAATGGGGGGGGGGTTCCCTGAGCTGATAGGGGGATCTTGGATGTAAAGGGGAGGCTCTGAAGTGATGGGGAGACCTATGATGTGATGGGGGACCTATGGTGTAATGGGGGGGGGGGGGTTCCCTGATGTGATATGGGGATCTCTGATGTAAAGGGGTGGCTCTGATGTGACGGGGAGACCTATGATGTGACAGGGAGACCTATGATGTGACAGGGAGACCTATGATGTGATGGGGGGTTCTCTGATGTGATGGGGGATCTCTGATATAAAGGGGAGGCTCTGATGTGATGGGGGGGCCTATGATGTAATGGGGGGTTCTTTGATGTGATGGGGGATCTCTGATGTGATGGTAAAACCTATGATGTGATGGAGGGACCTATGATGACATGGGGGGGGGGAGCTCTGTTGTAAAGGGGGGCTCTGATGTGATGGGGGGACCTATGATGTGATGGGGGGACCTATGATGTGATGGGGGGACCTATGATGTAAAGGGGGGACCTCTGATGTAAAGGGGGGCTTTGATGTGATGTGGAGACCTTTGATGTGATAGGGAGACCTATGATGTGATTGGGGGGGGGGGGGTCTCTGATGTAAAGGGGGGGCTCTGATGTGATGGAGAGACCTACGATGTGATGGGGGATCTCTGATGTAAAGGAGGGGGGGTTGGCTCTTATGTGATGGGGGGGATCACTGATGTAAAGGAGGGGGGTGGCTCTTATGTGATGGGGGGATCACTGATGTAAAGGAGGGGGGTGGCTCTTATGTGATGGGGGGGATCACTGATGTAAAGGAGGGGGGGGGGCTCTGATGTGAAGTTCATTTTGTTATGGTGTTTGTGTGCATCATTCCAGGCTCAGGTTTCTCATTAATAATGTTTTATATTTTATAGAGGGGGGGGGGCTCCAAATTTTTCATACTTTTAATGGGTGCCACAAGTGAAGAAAAGGTTGATAATGGCTGATCCAGCAGAGCTCCTCTGTGGTCGATCGTTCACAGTCAGGTCTCTGATCGGCTTTCCTCTGCCCGGCGGCGGTTTTGCTCTCGCTCTTCCCCCTCCCGGTACACTCAGCTGTCTCTTTTGACGTGTGATCCCAGACGAGTCGCAGAGATCCTTGTGCGAAGTACTTTTGTAGCTCGCAGCAATCCCTCATTTGTTTGTTAGAGCCTCAGTCTAAACAACACATTTTTTCTTGAAGGCTTCCAATGTCAGAGCTGTTCAGGTTCCTAGAGAACCTGTTAGTTTGCCTAATCCAGGCACAATAATATATATATTGTTAAAGCTGAACTATGAGCACAAAAACTTACTTTTAAAAATTTATTTCTCAAAACCCACAAAGGATACAAAATCCACTTTGTGTTTATCAAATGCCATTGCAAAGCTAGATATTACCTTGCATAAGCAGCAGTGACATCATCACTGGGCTGTACATAGCCTGTGAAGAGGAGAGCTGTGGGAGGGGCCAGGCAACTCCACCCACTACAGACAGGGGGGGGCGGAGACAGGACCAGTTACCTTGCACAAGGAGAGAGAGCAGCAGTGACTGGTCTTTGTTACAGGAAGATCCTGCACAGAACATCAATTTCACTAAGTGAACTTCTTAGGCGAAATCTCTTCGCTTTTTATTTTTCTATTGTATTTTTTTATTTAGATTTTTTTTGGGACAGGTATTTAGGTAGGATAGTTATTTTTATTTTATTTTTTTTTATTGTTCTTTGTATTTTTTTATCTTTTTTTTTTTGCATATTGCTTGTACATTTTTTTATTTTACTTTGGTTTTCGAAAAAATGTTATGCGTGAATAAAAACATAAAATAATGGGGCTGATTGGGGTTGTTTTTGGCCCATTTTTCATTTCCTCTAAACTTTTGGGCCATTTAACCCTGCCAGAACTGTTTGCCTTTTTTCACACATTTAAAAAATAATTTTACGCCGTAAGAGAACCACTTGCCGACCGCCCGCCTGCCGCAGATATACTGCAAAAGGCTGGCTCAGCTGTGCAAACCGACGTATCGGTACGTCGGTTTGCGGGAGCGCTCCTGGGGCAGCGGGAAAGCCGATCCACGGGGCCGGCGGCTGCGATTGTCGCCAGGCACCCGCGATCGTTCCCCACTGAGAGAGGATGACGGTCAGCTGTTGTAAACACAGCCGACCGTTCTTCTCTCTGGGATGATCACAGAGCGCCTGTGATCCTTCTATATAGGAACACAGGTCTCTATGGTCATTTTACAAGTCCCTCCCCCCACAGTTAGAAAACACCCCCTAGGCTCAAATTTAATCATTTGATCACCCCTGAGTTAATCCCTTCCCTGTCAGTGACATTAGTACAGTAACAGTGCATATTTTTAGCACTGATTACTGTCGTAATGTCACTGGTCCCCCAAAAGTGTCAAAAATGTCAGTTAGGGGTCCGATCTGTCCGCCGCAATGTCGCAGTCCTGCAATAAAATCGCAGATCGCCGCCATTACTAGTAAAAAAAAAAAACAATAAAAATTACATAAATCTTTCCCGTAATTAGTAGACGCAATAACTTTTGTGCAAACCAATCAAAATACGCTTATTGCGATTTTTTTTTTTACCAAATATATATAGCAGAAAACAAATTGGCCTAAAATGTTAAAACATTTTGAATTTTAATTTTTTTTTTTTTTTGAAAATTTCATATATATACATACATACACAATTATTTAAGATATATATATATATATATATATATATATATATCTATATATATAGATATATATATATATATATATATATATATATATATATATATATATATAGCTATATATATATACATATATATATATATATATATATATATATACATATATACACACACACATATATATATATATATATATATATATATATATATATATACATACATACATACATACATATATATATATATATATATATATATATATATATATATATATATATATAGTATATGCCATGTATTACATAAGGTACATCACACAAATACAATATAACCTACCTTCCTATGGGAACAAAGGTTCTCATTGCTGTCCAAGCAAATCATCAATGAATTTCCGTTGTCTGCTGCCTAAAAGCAAAAAAAAGGCAAAATGTAAAGAGAGATGGCACAAAGAAACAAAAAATCTGGGCCATATTCACATTTGTGCAATAAAACATGCTTGTTGCCTCAACACTTGGCTGTGTTGGGTTACAATCTATTGTGAATAGCACCCCAACCCATTGCACAGTTCTGTAGGGACCACCACACAAGATCTCAGCATGTCAACCCACAACCCAACGTGTGCTCACATCTGTACATTAATTCATGGGATTGCAACGTGTGAATAGGGCCTGTTACCCATAGTAAGAAAAACCCATAGCAGCTGTTCATTTTATTCTGAGGGTCAGAATAACTTTTAAGTATTTGTAAGCCCTGAGCAGGGCTGTCTTTAACACAGGGCAAAAGGGGCAGCTACCCTGGGCCCAGTCATTGTTGTTGGGCCCAAAGCAGCAGCCCCTTGAGCCTGCAGTGCAAATAGTTGATAAGTGGATTTTGGAGGGCCCAAGAAAATATTTGCCCAGGGTCCAATCAATAATAAAGACAGCCCTGGCCTTGAGCATCTTGAGTCATAATCAACTGTCATTTTTTTTTTTTTTTTTAAACAAAAATATAAATTTTCACCCTTTTTTATCCTTCATTCTAGCCCAGCACTGCAGAGCTCCTGCAGCCTCTTTAGAGCCGTTTTATGTCTACATGCACTCCAATGATGGCTCCATGGCATTTCTCAGGGGGGGTTTCCTGATGGTGACAACAGTAGACCATGCCTGTGTAATGTGTGTTGAAACTGCCACTTGTAGTCTTTATTGGAAGTCTGATGACAAGGGTGACATGGCAGGGGCACAAAGGGGAGACAGAGCTTTGTCATACCAGGAAGTGCCTGAACAAGGAGCTTTATGGAAGGATTCACCAGGGATTATTTTAATAAAGTTTGAAATAACATTACTTTGTTAAAGGCCATATGAGATTTTAGTGATCAGATTTACATGTATAGTGGACATCTACTATGTTTCCTGAGGTATGGATCACAATTCTCATTTTATTTTTTTTATTTTTATTTAAAAGTATTAATATTCCTAACATATTCTACTTCCTGTAGAAAATCCTATAATTAATGCCAGAATTTTGGTTGTACTGAGGCCCAGACTGGCCATAAGGCACACCAGGCATGGCAGGAGTGGCCTGGGCCATGCAGCGGGAGGTGGGCGGAGGCTGCGGTCTGGACGGGGCTGACGCACACAGGCCGCGGTTGCCGCTAACCTCCCTCTTTCACCCCGCCTGCAGTGTCGTCCTGCCAGCGGGGCGGGAGGAGAGTTGGACACGCAGGCTGAGTCCTGCCTCTGCCCTGCCGGAGGTGGAACTGTGCTGGGTAGACGGAGAGTGGGGGGCAGTGTGGTTGGAGGGGGGGGGGCATGGCTGCAGGGGCACTGTGTTGGGGGACTGTGATTGCTGGGGGCACTATCATGTAGGGGAGGGTTGCACTGTGTGGGGGCCACTGTAATTATTGTGGTGACCCTTTGCAGTGTGGTCCCCTTTGTGGTACAGTGCCCCTTTGCATTGCAGTGCTGGAAACCGACTCTGTGGGTGTCGCCCTTCCTCAGTCCCTGGAGGAATTGGCTGCTCGGTCTGGAATGCCTGGGCCTGTCTGGGCATGGTTGTACTCTATGGGAATTCAGATGGTACAGAGCTGTACTGGTGGTCTTGGTGTCATGGACACCAGAACATCTTTGACGAGTCATCGAGGCCATCTCACATTGTAAAGCGCTGCGCAAACTGTTGGCGCTATATAAATCCTGTATAATAATAATAATAACAATCTTCTCTCAACCTTCTTACCCCAGAAGAACCTCCAAATTATTTTTTACGTCTCAGAGAAGTCTTACTAAAACCAGTTTATTGGATGTCAATAGGAAAGATCTTTCTACATTGGTGATCAGTAGGAATACTGCAACCCTTATGACAAGTACACACGATAAGAAAATCGGATGAAAAATTCCGCTTTTGGAGTAATCGTCCGATAATCCGATCATTAGTACACAACTTTCGAAAGCCGCTCATGACAGTTCATGCGAAATTATCCATAGGGCCAAGCACCAACTTTTTTCTTATACAATACCAGAACAAATGATTTTCATTTAATCAGTACAGTGTTCGTCCATAAAAAATCGAATGACCAAGACCGCCCATGCTTAGAAACGAAAGAACACATTACAATACAAAACAATACAATACATCATCGCTGGAAGCTGTATTCTATCTTACAGCAATTTTCAGAACTCTAGTAACCTATTTGTTTTCTATTTGAGACTAGCATGCAAAACTAAAATGGACGATCATTTGTCTGATATTCCCATCGTGTGTACTAGGATTTACAGTGGTGGTCAAATTGCCACTATTACAGACAGCTTTAAAGATAATTGGTGGCATACTGCTGACTTTCCCAAGTGGTGTTGGCCCAGGGGCTGACTGGCAACTTTTAGCCCGGGGGCAAGTACAAACCAGAGGCCCATGGTGCAGAGACTCGGCCTCGCTCCCACTCTCCCTCTTCCTGTTCTCCTCCTGACCCTCATTCCAGGCTGAAGCTCCGCTCCGTACTCTCTACTCTCCGGCTGAATCCCAGTCCCCAACCTGGCCAGCAGGGGGCAGTTGGGGGGAGCTGGGACAGCTTGGTTGTGGCTGGCCGGGGGGAGGAGTCTCCAGTGGGGCATTAAACCAGCCACTGCTCAGACACAGTTTACACCATCCATGCTGGGGGGGGGGTTGAAGGTCTGCGCTCTGTCTTTGTCTTCAACCCGCACTCAATAGGTCTGCGGCAGGGACATTTTACTTCTCTTCACCAGGAACCTTTAGGCATGTCTGTAGCAGAAGTGGTGCAGCCTTTTTTCTGGGCATCAGAGCGGCCCAGGGGGCAGTTGCCCCCCTGCCCCCTGGCCCAGTCCTCCCCTGTGTTGGCCCCAGAATGATCCAGACACCATCAGATGGGAGGTCAATTCAACCACAGCTCAAGAAACCCCTAGCCACCTCTAGAAGAACCCAAGTTTTCTTTTGATCCCTGGTTGAGTATGGCTGGTCTAGGCATTTACCTTAAATAAAAAAATGTTGGTGGAGCATTTGACCCAATTATAAGTAGATATTGAAAGTCAAAGCCAGTGGTGGTTGACGCCTTCAACACAGTGCCATCTTCCTCCCTCATCCTAAACCCCAAGTTGTGCCTGCTGGGTCTGGTGGAGACCATGGCCCCCAAACTGAGAACGCTATTAGGGTTACTGCTCTACTCTGCTCTGCACTGGAAAAAGGTGGCCTCCTCTTTCGTTCCTTTGTGGAAACATATTGTCATTTCAAACCTCCTACTGTACAAGGAGACTTATGAGAATAGGGGTAGGAAGAAAACATTTCAAGCTGTTTGGTCTCGGTGGCTGGAGGCTCCCTCCACTATGGTGGATTCAAGCCCCTGAACCCCTCTTTTCTCTGTTGCTCTTACAGTTTGCATCCACCTTAATCCCATTATGTATTCCTCCTGCTTTTTGCTTCACTTGATACCCTATGGCTTATGTAAAGTAGGACCTATAGTGATCATGGTAGTGTTGTGGATTGATAGATTAGCTAACTGTTGCGTTGATTGTAAAGCGCGCCATGGACGGTTCGAATCTTGGCCGGTTTAGCAGGAACTGGCCGAGCTTCGAACCGTGTATGAACAAGCTGATTGAACCCAAGTTGATCGATCCCTTGCATGGATAGCTTTCACTTGGAGTCTGTAAAGCTTTTTTACCTATTAAACAATAAAAAATATTATAGAAAGTCAAAGCCAGCACTGCAAAAAATAATGGGCCCAAATAGCTCCTTAGAATGTTATCAAAAGTATTTTATTGAACACATTTATACTAAGAGGTAGCCAGCCTGTTTTGGAGGCTTTACTGATTGTCCTCCATCAGGGCTTATGGAGGGGAGAAGAGCTGCCAGAAATCTGGACCAAGATCTAGTTCTCTTTCAGTGGGTGAAAGACTTGCGTATGCCTATATCCTCCAACAAGAGATCAGTAAAAGTGGACCTGGATGCAGCCTTTGTCCATTTGGTTGGACAAACCTGAATGGACCCCCTTCCTCCCACAGACACCAGCAATGGGGCCATATTTCTCCCAGTGATATCAATGATGGGGAATTGGTTACATCCACTTACACCGGGGAAATTTCTACTCCCACTGGGCAAAGTCTGGCCCTCCTAAAGACTAAAAGACAGTAAACTGACCCTTTGTTTGGAAAGATTGGAGGCCCCTGCCCTAGACTGATCCCCTGATGAGTGGAACCACAATGGAAGTAGATATCAACTATGTGACATTGTGGCCATCCTGATTTTTCTTCCATCTTTTGATGGAGGAAAAATGGGATGCAATCCCTATGGGTGGCCGTACGTAAGCAGATTTGCGTATGCCTATATCCACCAATGAGAGGTTGGTAACAGTGGACCTGGACGCAGACTTTTTCTATTTGGTCGGAAAAACCTGAACTGACCCAAAAAATATAGGTGGTTAAAGCTGGGTGCAAGTCCTCTTACATCCAGCACCCGGTAGGGATTCATTGCATTCCATTTTTGACCACGGTTCAAAAACGGGTTGACGAAACAGCCATGTAAAAGAGGACTAAAAACAAGGTTTTAACCCGGTGGTTGTCAGCTTATGCGCTAAAGGGGGCCTCAAATGGGGCTCCTGACATCACCAAAGGGTCGAACACAGTGCTTGAGAGGACTGTCAACCTGCAGACCTAATAGAGGAAATGAGGGTCCGAGAGTGTGGACAGGATATATTGTGGGCTGGGGATTGGCTACAGAAGACAATACGAAACTGGGAACATGTTACATGAGGCTAGTAGAATTCAATGCTATTACCTTAGTCAATGTTCCCACTACAGATTGCTGAGGTCTGAGGGCCACACATCATATACCAAAGGGCTACATGTGGCCCTCGGGCCGCAGGTTGGGCACCAGAGTTCTAACCCATTTCCACTGTATTCAAATTTTTTAAAAAAGAGGATTTGTCCATAGATAGATCTCAAAGTATGAGATGTTGGATTCTCAGAAGTCAGAAGATATGATATTGGTACTGTAGCGATAGGACTCCAAACTAATGGTATTTAATGTTTAAAGTGAACTTTAAGGTGAGTCGTTGACCTCGTAGCATCCATCAGGGCACACTTCCGGGCCCTCAGACTGCAGACAAATTAATGTTAAGTCCATTAAGCGATACGATGAATGCACTTTACTTATCCAAGCTAAATCATCTTTATATTAACTTGGTGCCTTATGAATCAAAGATGAAGTATGGGTCTGAGAACCCCGGCTCAGAGGACTTACAGTAAGTACAGTAGTTGTGGGCAAAGCTAACAAGGAATTTTCAATCAGATGACATCAGTGTGCTGATATTCTTCTTCTCCTCCCAGCTGATATAATGAATTCATAAAGCCCCAACTGAACTTTTAGTTTAAATCAGCTAAATACATTCCAGCTGCAAAATAGAAGAGTGCAAAGAGCCTTACAGTTGATTTTTTATGTAGAAAGTAGGAACATCACAATAGGAAAAGCAGTGGTCTCTCTGCAGAGGTCCAACATGCCCACTGCTGGGTCAAAGCTTAGAGCTCTCCAATTAGTAAGACTAATGCCATCCTGATGATTGGAGAGTTCTAGCTCTGACTCAGCAAGGGCCACGTTAAACCCCTGCAGAGAGACCAATGCTTTCACACAGTGCTTGCCAAATTGTCAGCATAACTTGGAAAATTTTGGTAAAATTTTGCTACTGGGCGAAATGTATTGCTGTCAGCAGAAAATAAAACATGAAGTATAGGTTTGAGAACCCCGGCTCAGATGTCCAAAATGACCATTACTGGGTCAGAGCTTAGAGCTCTTCAATTTCTACGGTTCGTGGCCACCCTGGAGAGTTCTAGCTCTGACTCAGCAGGGGCCACATGTTCAGCATTACCTGGAAAATTTTGGTAAAATATTGCTACTAGGCGAAATGTATTGCTGTCAGCGGGTAATAAAAGATGAAGTATAGGTCTGAGAACCCCAACTCAGATGTCCAAAATGACCATTACTGGACCAGAGCTTAGAGCTCTTCAATTAGTACGGTTCATGGCCACGCTGGAGAGTTCTAGCTCTGACTCAGCAGGGCCAACATTTTCAGCATAGCCTGGAAAATTTTGGTAAAATTTTGCTACTGGGCGAAATGTATTGCTGTCAGCGGGGAATAAAAGATGAAGTATGGGTTTGAGAACCCCAGCTCAGATGTCCAAAATGACCATTACTGGACCAGAGCTTAGAGCTCTTCAATTAGTACGGTTCGTGCCACCCTGGAGAGTTCTAGCTCTGACTCATGGATCGGTTTCCCCGCTTCCTAATGATGTTGGAAAGAAGACCTGGCTCGCAGTCTCCACTCTAATTCATACCAAAGGTGTTCTATCGGGTTGAGGTCAGGACTCGGTGCAGACCAGTCAAGTTCCTCCACCCCAAACTCGCTCATCCATGTCTTTATGGACCTTGCTTTGTGCACTGGTGCACAGTCATGTTGGCACAGGAAGGGGCCGTCCCCAAACTGTTCCCACAAAGTTGGGAGCATGAAATTGTCCAAAATATCTTGGTATGCTGATGCCTTAAGAGTTCCCTTCATTGGAACTAAGGGGCCAAACCCAACCTCTGAAAAACAACCACACACCATAATCCCCCGTCCACCAAATCATTTGGACCAGTGCACAAAGCAAGGTCCATAAAGACATGGATGAGCGAGTTTGGGGTAGAGGAACATGACTGGCCTGCACAGAGTCCTGACCTCAACCCGACAGAACACCTTTGGGATGAATTAGAGTGCAGACTGGGAGCCAGGCCTTCTCATCCAACATCAGTGCCTGACCTCACAAATGCACTTCTGGAAGAATGATCAAACATTCCCATAGACACACTCCTAAACCTTGTGGACAGCCTTCCCAGAAGAGTTGAAGCTGTTATAGCTGCAAAGGGTGGGCCAACTCAATATTGAACCCCATGGACTAAGACTGGGATGCCATTAAAGTTCATGTGTGTGTAAAGGCAGGCGTCCCAATACTTTGTGTAATATAGTGTGTATATATATATATATCTTTTTTTATGAATTTAATAAATGCATGTTTAAATATTTTATTAATTAAAATGTAAAATTTAAATTATAATGCCTGTATATATATATTTTTTTTTTTCTTGGTTTTTTTTAGTGTACCTTGCAGTTCAATGTTTAGGATCAATATCACTTTTTGTTCTCTCTTTTCTTTATTTTAGAGCTGCTGCACTAAATCGTGGGACCCAAACTTTGAGACGGTTATTAAATGCTACGCAGTAATTAAATAAATGAATGTTTACAAATTTTGTTATTAAAATATGATGCCTTTATTTATTTAATTAAGTATGCATTTATAAATTAAATTTTTTTATGCACGCCTTTCAGTGCAGATCAATATAACTGTTTGTTCTTTTCTTTATCTTAGGGCTTTTGCACCAAATCATGGGACCCACGATTTGAGAAGGTCATTAAATGCTATATTACACATAAATGCATGTTTACACATTTTTCAATTATTTAATGACGCATATACCTTTTTTTTTTTTTTTTTTCTAGGTTGCATGCCCTGCAGTTCAGTTTTAAGGCTCAGTACATCTTTTTGTTCTGTCTTTTTTTTTTTTTTTTTTTTAGATCTGCTGCAATAAATCATGCATAGTTTTTTTCTTTTTATTCTTTTTTTTTTTTTTTTTTTTAAGCATGCCTTGCAGTTCAGTTTAATGTTTGATACAACTTTTTTTCTTTTTGACATATTTTCACATGAAAATGTTAAAAGTATTTAAATAAATTGAAAAGTAAATAAATTAAATAAATTGAATAAATATGTTAAATAAATTTAAATTTTAATACATTTTTAAGTGGAAATGGTAAACGTATTTAAATAAATCCATTTTACGCATTGTAATATTATATTGTGATGCATTTTTTTTTGACTTGCAGTTCAGTTTTAAGGGTTGATACTTCTTTTTTATTCTCCTTGACATATTTTTCAGTGTAAATGGTAAAAGTATTTAAAAACATTTGAAATTTAAATAAGCTAAATAAATAAAATGACATTTACATTTTTACATATTTTTTTATATTATGAGGTCTTATTTTTTTTTTTTTTTTTAAATAGCTTGCAGTTCAGTTGTAAGGGGTTGATACAACTTTCTTTTTTCTTTTTGTTCTCCTTTACATATTTTTAAGTGTACATGGTAAAAGTATTTAAAAAAAATGAAATTTAAATAAGCTAAATAAATAAAATGGCATTTACATTTTAAATATTTTGTTATATTATAATTTCTTATTTATTTATTTATTTTTTTAAATAGCTTGCAGTTCAGTTTTAAGGGGTCGATGCAACTTTTTTTCTTTTTTGTTCTCCTTTACACATTTTTAAGTGGAAATGGTAAAAGTATTTAAAAAAAATTGAAATTTAAATAAGCTAAATAAATAAAATTACATTACAATTTTACATATTTTGTTATTATATTATAATGTTTTTTGTTTTTTTTTAAATAGTTTGCAGTTCAGTTTTAAGGGGTTGATACAACCTTTTTTTCCTTTTTGTTCTGCTTTACATATTTTAAAGTGGAAATGGTAAAAGTATTTAAGAATATTTGAAATTTAAATAAGATAAATAAATAAAATGACATTTAAATTTTTCATATTTTTTTATATTATGAATGATGTCTTATTATTTTTTTTTTTTTAAATAGCTTGCAGTTCAGTTTGAAGAGGTTGATGCAACTTCTTTTCCTTTTTGTACTCCTTTACACATTTAAGTGGAAATGGTAAAAGTATTTAAAAAAATTGAAATTTAAATAAGCTAAATAAATAACATGACATTTAAATTTTACATATTGTTATATTATGATGTCTTTTTTTTTTTTTTTTAACTAGATTGCAGTTCAGTTTGAAGAGGTTGATGCAACTTTTTTTCCATTTTGTTCTCCTTTACACATTTTTAAGTTGAAATGGTAAAAGTATTGTTCTCTGCGCTTTTCGCTTGCTCATTATATAAAGATAGTTTGGTATTTTTTTTTTTTTTTTTTTTTTATTGCTATTCTACTTTTTTTTTTTCCTTTGTGCTTTTTTTTTTTTTTTTTAAAAAAAAAGCTTGCAGTTCAGTTTTAAGGGGATCGATGCAACTTTTTTTCCTTTTTGTTCTCCTTTACACATTTTTAAGTGGAAATGGTAAATGTATTTTAAAAAATTGAAATTTAAATAAGCTAAATAAATAAAATGACATTTAAATTTTACATATTTTTTTATATTATGATGTCTTATTATTATTTTTTTTTTTTTTAACTAGCTTGCAGTTCAGTTTGAAGAGGTTGATGCAACTTTTTTTCCATTTTGTTCTCCTTTACACATTTTTAAGTTGAAATGGTAAAAGTATTGTTCTCTGCGCTTTTTGCTTGCTCATTATATAAAGATTGTTTGGTATTTTTTTTTTTTTTATTGCTATTATACTTCTTTTTTTTTTTTTTTTCTTTGTGCTTTTTTTTTTTTTTCTTTTAAAAGCTTGCAGTTCAGTTTTAAGGGGGTTGATGCAACTTCTTTTCCTTTTTGTACTCCTTTACACATTTAAGTGGAAATGGTAAAAGTATTTAAAAAAATTGAAATTTAAATAAGCTAAATAAATAACATGACATTTAAATTTTACATATTGTTATATTATGATGTCTTTTTTTTTTTTTTTTTAACTAGATTGCAGTTCAGTTTGAAGAGGTTGATGCAACTTTTTTTCCATTTTGTTCTCCTTTACACATTTTTAAGTAGAAATGGTAAAAGTATTGTTCTCTGCGCTTTTCGCTTGCTCATTATATAAAGATTGTTTGGCATTTTGTTTAATTTTATTGCTATCCTTTACACATTTTTATTGTTCTCCTTTACACATTTTTATTGTTCTCCTTTACACATTTTTAAGTGGAAATGGTAAAAGTATTTTAAAAAATGGAAATTTAAATAAGCTAAATAAATAATATGACATTAAAATTTTAAATATTTTGCTATTATATTATGATATCTTTTTTTATTTATTTGTTATTATTTTTTTTAAATAGTTTAGTTCTAAGGGGTCAATACAACTTTTTTTTCCTTTTTGTTCTCCTTTACACATTTTTAAGTAGAAATGGTAAAAGTATTGTTCTCTGCGCTTTTTGCTTGCTCATTATATAAAGTTTGTTTGGTATTTTTTTTATTTTTATTGCTATCCTTTACACATTTTTATTGTTCTCCTTTACACATTTTTAAGTGGAAATGGTAAAAGTGTTTCAAAAAATGAAATTTAAATAAGCGAAATAAATAAAATGACATTACAATTTTACATATTTTGTTATTATATTATGATGTCTTTTTTTATTTATTTATTTATTATTATTTTTTTAAATAGTTCAGTTCTAAGAGGTCAATACAACTTTTTTTCCCTTTTGTTCTCCTTTACACATTTTTAAGTAGAAATGGTAAAAGTATTGTTCTCGGCGCTTTTCACTTGCTCATTATATAAAGATTCTTTGGTATTTTTTTTTTTTTATTTTTTTTTTATTGTTCTCCTTTACACATTTTTAAGTGGAAATGGTAAAAGTATTTCAAAAAATGAAATTTAAAAAAGCAAAATAAATAAAATGACATTACGATTTTACATTTTTTTTTTTATTATATTATGATGTCTTTATTTATTTATTTATTATTATTTTTTTAAATACTGGGGTCGATACAACTTTTTTTCCTTTTTTTTTTCCTTTTTGTTCTCCTTTACATATTTTTAAGTAGAAATGGTAAAAGTATTTTTCCCTGCGCTTTTTGCTTGCTCACTACATAAAGATTGTTTGGTATTTTTTTTTATTTTTATTGCTATTATCCTTTTTTTTTTTTTTTTTTTTTGTGCTTTATTTATTTATTTTTTTTTTTTTGGCCCTGACATAGATAAAAATTAAATTATGTTTCTTTGTGTGTTACAAAGTGAAATACAAAAACCCCTCTTTAAAAAAAAATAAATAAATAAAAAAAAAAAAAAAGCTTATAGAAATGTATTAATAAAAACCACATAAACATGTAAAAAAAAAAAATTATTTTTTTTGCTGTATAAAAAAGCACAATAAACCGCAATACAAAAGGTGTCAATTAACCTAAGAGAGCACTTTACATTTTTTTTGTTATGAAAATAAATGCTCATATCCTTGCTTTCAAAAGACAGTCGTGACCTCTGGGTGTCATCATCCCATTACTACGCATTTCATTTATCACTGCTATCTACTCATAAAGGATGGAAATTTTGCGCTCTCCCCCTCCCCCCCTCAGCTTCCTGAGAGTTGTTCATTTTCCGTGTTCGTTCTGCTTGTTGCAAAAGCTCCAAAATCTGCTGAAGCATTTGTATTTCTGTCCATCCAGCTCTGGGATTGACACAGCTCTGCCATAGGCGGATGACTCCAGCTCCAGCTCCAATTGGAGAAAGCAGCCCGCTGATTGGACAGGGAGTGAGCAGCTGTAAATTGATAGGGTCATCTCTCTGCTCTCTGCTCCTATCAGTACATTTTTGGCACCTTGTGTTTCTGTGGTCAGCTGGGCTGCGTGGGGGGGGGGGGTTGTTGGGATAAAACTGCGTCTCAGCTGCCTGCTTTTACTGCCCCCTGGCCCTATTTGCACCCTCACATTCTGGAAACGCACATGAAACAGAAAACGCACGAACGACGCACGCAACACGTGCGTGGCTTTTGCGATACCATTAATTGTCGATGGCACCCCGAAACGCAGTCAGGAGGCGCGCACTTTTTCGCCTCAAGAAACGCGCTACAAAGCTCGCGGTAGACTCGACGCCTGAAAAAGTGCGGGAGCTTTTTTTTTGCCGCGTTTGTCGCACGTGGGGCAGCCCATTCAAGTGAACAGGACTGCCCTCTATGTGATCCACGTGAAAGTGTGGAAAACTCCCGCGTTTTTTTTTTTTTTTACGTGTTTATGTGGCGCGTTTACGCAGTGGCGCCGCTCATTTGAATCCAATCCCCAAAAAACGCTCCAATGAAGCTCATGCACCAGATTTTGCTCCACAGAGCCAGGAGCGATTGGCGGTGAGATTTTTTAGCCGCGATTTTTGGCGCGTTTTGTCACTCAACAATCGCGGCAAACGAACACCGCTTTTGGGGTACCATTAAATAATGGCAGCCCAAATGCGGCCAGGAGGCGCACACTTTTTCGCTCTACAAACATGGCAAAATGGGCGGTAAGTTTGACGCCTGAAAAGGTGCGGGAGCTTTTTTTTGTTCTGCATTTGTCGCAGCACATTTAAGTGAATAGGCCCCGCCCTCTGCGTGACGCACCGGAATGTGTGAAAAACGGCCGCGTCTTTAGTTTTTTTTTTTTTGGCGTTTTTACGTGGTGCGTTTTTGGTGTGGCGCCGTTAATGTGAATGAACCTCCCTCCTCCGCTCCACTGAAGCTCACGTACCAAATTTTGGCACAGAGCCAGGAGCGATTGGCGGCAAGATTTTTTCCGCAATTTTAATGCATTTTGTTGCATGGAACTGCGGCAAAAGAGCACCGCATTTGGGGTACCAATAAAATATAATGGCACCCCAAATGCGGCCACTTTTTCACCTGACGAAACGCGTTACAAACACAACAAAATAGTAACATTGACGCCTGAAGTGGTGCGGGAGCTTTTTTTTTTTGCTGCATTTGTCGCACGTGGGGCAGCCCATTTAAGTGGACAGGCCCCGCCTTCTGCGTGACGAAACGCAATGTGTGAAAAACTCCCGCGTTTTTTTTTTAGCTTTTTTTATGTGTTTTTTTGGAGTGGCAGCGTTCCTGTGAATGGGCCTCCCTCCCCCTGCTCCAAAAAACGCTCCACTGAAGATCATGTAGCAGATTTTGGCACAGAGCCAGCAGCGATTGGCAGCGATTGGCAAGTATTGTTCTAGAAGGGGAAATTTGGGGGAGGGAATGCTAAGAGTGGGATTTAGGAGGATTTGTGTTGAAAGGGGATGGTGGGGGGAAGAAGATTTGTGCTAGGAGGGGGGATTTTTGTGCCAGAAGTGGGGATTTTTGTGCCAGGAATGAGGATTTTTGGAGGGGGGATTTTTGTGCTGGGGGGGAGGATTTTTGTGGGAGTGGGGATTTTTGTGCTAGGAGTGGGGATTTTTGTGTTAGGAGGGAGGATTTTTGTGTTAGGATGGAGGATTTTTGTGTTAGGATGGAGGATTTTTGTGTTAGGAGGGGGGGTTTTTGTGTTAGGAGGGGGGATTTTTGTGTTAGGAGGGGGGATTTTTGTGTTAGGAGGGGGGATTTTTGTGCTAGGAGGGGGGATTTTTGTGCTAGGAGTGGGGATTTTTGTGCTAGGAGTGGGGATTTTTGTGCTAGGAGTGGGGATTTTTGTGTTAGGATGGAGGATTTTTGTGTTAGGAGGAGGGATTTTTGTGTTAGGAGGGGGGATTTTTGTGCTAGGAGGGGGGATTTTTGTGTTAGGATGGAGGATTTTTGTGTTAGGAGGAGGGATTTTTGTGTTAGGAGGGGGGATTTTTGTGCTAGGAGGGGGGATTTTTGTGCTAGGAGTGGGGATTTTTGTGTTAGGAGGGAGGATTTTTGTGTTAGGAGGGAGGATTTTTGTGTTAGGAGGGAGGATTTTTGTGTTAGGAGGGGGGATTTTTGTGTTAGGATGGAGGATTTTTGTGTTAGGAGGGGGGATTTTTGTGTTAGGAGGGGGGATTTTTGTGCTAGGAGGGGGGATTTTTGTGGGAGTGGGGATTTTTGTGCTAGGAGTGGGGATTTTTGTGCTAGGAGTGGGGATTTTTGTGTTAGGATGGAGGATTTTTGTGTTAGGAGGGGGGATTTTTGTGTTAGGAGGGGGAATGTTTGCACTAGGAAGGGGATTTGAAGTAGAGGAAGAAGATGTGCACTAGAAGGAGACATTTTAGGGGTAGAGGATATGTGTCAGGAGGGGGATTTTTGTGCTAGGAGTGGGAATTTATGTGCTAGGAGGGGGGATTTTTGTGCTAGGAGGGGGGATTTTTGTGCTAGGAGGGGAGATTTTTATGCTGGGACTGGGGATTTTTGCCAGGAGTGAGGATTTTTGGAGGGGGGATTTTTGTGCTGGGGGGGGGGGTTGTGCTAGGAGGGGGGATTTTTGTGGGAGTGGGGATTTTTATGCTAGGAGTGGGGATTTTTGTGTTAGGAGGGAGGATTTTTGTGCTAGGAGGGGAGATTTAGGCAGTCTTCTCCCCCTCCAGTGATCACAGATTTTAACATTTTTATAATAGACTTGGTCTAGGCTGAGATTAAGTCGTTAGTCTGCTGCAGGTAGAGGGAGCATTTTCTCAGTCTCCTCTCCCTTTCAGTGATCACACTGTACATTGTAACTTTGCATAATAGAGTTTACCCAGGCTGAGATGATGTCATCAGTCTGCTGCAAACTGGAGGAAGCATTTCCTCAGTCTCCTCTCCTTCCAGTGATCAGACTGTACATTGTAACTTTTTAAAATAGACTTTGCCTAGGCTGAGATGTTGTCATCAGTCTGTTGCAGGCAGGAGGAAGCATTTCCTCAGTCTCCTCTCCCTCCAGTGATCACACTGCAACATTGTATTTTTTTTTTATAGACTTTACCTAGGCTGAGATGATGTCATCAGTTTGCTGCAGGTAGAGGACGCATTTCCCCAGTCTCCAGATGAGACTGAGGAAATGCTTCCTTCTGTATGCAGCGGACTAATGGCTATTACTTGTATGGGGAATGGGGGGGATGCTCTTCTGGACGAATGTTCTTTTACTATGGGCAGTAGTAAAATACCGTATTATGGGCACTAGATGGCGCTAAGGAGCGTAGGAATTACATACGTCTTTGTAACAAGAGATACAATGTAACAATTCTAGAGAACCCTAGAGGGAATGAACAAATAGATGTAACCATTGGTTACAAAGACCTATGTCATTCCTATCCTCCTCACAGAACCCCCCATAGAATTGCATGGACTGCCCCATGCGTGACACAGGAAATTTCACATCAAAATTCCGCAGACAGGAACGATCGTTCCCGCTTCACGATATGTGACGGGTGCCTAAGGGAGAGGATGCATTTATCAATTGCTTCTAGAGCGATCGTCATTATTGCAAGAACCAATCACATACCTATCTTATCTTTTGAAACATACGAAGCGTGTTTGATTGACTATTGATCGGTTATTGATCGTTTCTTAAGATTCGCTTCCTATATACTGTACATCCTCTGATGGAATCTTCTGAATCTCCGATAACCTTTTGTATCCCCCCCAGTCATGGGTATCCCTTTCCCTTTAAACGACAGGTGTTGCTGATCGACCGATCGATTGATTATTGACAAATGGCGGATGTTTCTTGGCTGTTTTAAAGCGGCCATCTCTCCGCCACCCATCTATTGGCGTTCCCCACTTCTCTTCTGCCTCTCCTCTCTATCCTTCCCTCATTCTCAGACACCCCCACTCTGGTGCTGAGCCCAGACTGATAACGATTGATAAAATTGATTTTAAAAAAATTAATAAATTAAATACAATAAAAATTGATAGATGAATGGCTGCCATAAATAAATAGGGTGCCTTTATCGTTTAGCACATGTTCTGCTTACAGAACGATCCTCATCATTGCAAGAATCAGTTGCATACGTATTGGATCTTTTGAAATGTAAAAAGCCTTTTTGATCAATTATTGATCAGTTATTGATCAATTCTTAAGTTCGTAATTATTTGAACCCTGTACTCATCCTTCAATGGAATCTTCGGGATTTCTGATAACCCTTTCTATTCCCATTTAAGGTTACCCCTGGCAGTTTAAATGACAGATAAGGTCTATTATTTTGCTGATTGATTAATTATTGATCAGTTATGGATTTTTTCTTAAGGTTGTGATTATTAACACCCCATATACATCCTAAAATAGAATGTACAGAATTTCTGATAACTCTTTGTATCCCCCACCTACGGTTACCCCTGGATATTTAAATGACAGATGCAGTCTTTTATTTTGCAGATTGATTGATTATCAATAGGTTATTGATCATTTCTTAAGGTAAATATTTGTGCCCTGTACTCATCCTACAATGGAATCTTCAGAATTTTTGTATTCCCCTTTTAAGGTTACCCCTGGCAGTTTTTAAATGACAGATGAGGTCTATTATTTTGCTGATTGATTAATTATTGATCAGTTATGGATTTTTTCTTATGGTTGTGATTATTAACACCACATATACATCCTACAATAGAATGTTCAGAATTTCTGATAGCCCTTTGTATCCCCCATTTAAAGCTACCTCTGGTCGTTTAAATGACAGATGAGGTCTATTATTTTTCTGATTGATTATTGATCAGTTATTGATAATTTCTTAAGGTCGTGATTATTAACACTCCATATACATCCTACAATAGAATCTTCAGAATTTCTGATAACCCTTTGTATCCCCCACCTACGGTTACCCCTGGATATTGAAATGACAGATGCAGTCTTTTTTTTTTTGCAGATTGATTGTTTAGCAATAGGTTATTGATAATTTCTTAAGGTCGTAAATATTTGCGCCCTGTACTCATCCTACAATGGAATCTTCAGAATTTTTGTATCCCCCATTTAAGGTTACCCCTGGCCGTTTAAATGACAGATGAGGTCTATTATTTTGCAAATTTATTATTGATCAGTTATTGATCATTTCTGAAAGTTGTGATTATTCACACCACACATTCATCCATCGATGGAATCTCCAGAATTTCCGATAACCATTTGTATCCCCCCCCCCCCCATGGTTACCCCTAGATATTTAAATGACAGATGTGGTCTTGTATTTTGCCGATTGATTATCAATTAGGTATTGATAATTTCTAAGATCTTTTGAAATGTAAAATCCTTTTTGATCAATTATTGATCAATTCTTAAGGTCATAATTATTCGCACCCCTTACTTATCCTACAATTGAATTTTCAGAGTTTCTAAAAACCCTTTGTATCCCCATTTAAGGCTAACCTTGGCCGTTTAAATGACAGATAAGGTCTATTATTTTGCTGATTGATTATTGATCAGTTTCTTGATGATTTCTTAAGGTCGTGATTATATACATCCTACAATAGAGACATATACATCCTACAATAGAATCTTCAGACTTTCTGATAACCCTTTGTATCCCCCAATTTAAGGATACCCCTGACCATTTAAATGACAGATGAGGTCTATTTTTTTGCAGATTGATTATTGATCAGTTATTGATCATTTCTTAAGGTCATGATTATTAACACCCCATATACATCCTACAATAGAATCTTCAGAATTTCCGATAACTCTTTCAATCCCCCATTTAAGGTTACCGCTAGCCGTTTAAATGACAGATGAGGACTATTATTTTGCAGATTTATTATTGATTAGTTATTGATCCTTTCTGAAAGTTGTGATTATTCACTCCACACATTCATCCTTCGATGGAATCTCCAGAATTTCAGATAACCCTTTGTATCCCCCCAACCTACGGTTACCCCTGGATATTTAAATGACAGATGTGATCTTGAATTTTGCCGATTATCAATTAGGTATTGATAATTTCTAAGATCCTTTGAAATGTAAATAGCCTTTTTGATCAATTATTGATCAGTTATTGATCAACTCTTAAGGTCATAATTAATCGCACCCTGTACTTATCCTACAATGGAATTTTCAGAGTTTCTGATAACCCTTTCTATCCCCCATTTAAGGTTTCCCCTAGCTGTTTAAATGACAGATGAGGACTATTATTTTGCAGATTTATTATTGATTAGTTATTGATCCTTTCTGAAAGTTGTGATTATTCACTCCACACATTCATGCTTCGATGGAATCTTCAAAATTTCCGATAACCCTTTGTATCCCCCCCCCCCCCCACCTACGGTTACCCCTGGATATTTAGATGATAGAAGCAATCTTTTATTTTGCAAATTGATTGATTATTATTAGGATATTGATCATTTCTTAAGGTCGTAATTATTTGCGCCCTGTACTCATCCTACAATGGAATCTTCAGAATTGATGATAACCCTTTGTAACCCCCATTTAAGGTTAACCCTGGCTGTTTAAAAGACAGATAAGGTCTATTATTTTGCCGACTAATTGATTATTGATCAGTTATGAATCTTTTCTTAAGGTTGTGATTATTAACACCCCGTATACATTCTGCAAAGGAATCTTTAGGAATTCTGATAACCCTATGTAGCCCCCATTTAAAACTACCTCTGGCCGTTTACATGACAGATGAGGTCTATTATTTTGCCAATCGATTGATTAATTATCAGTTTTCGATTGTTTCTTAAGCTTGTGATTATTCACACACCCCATATACATCCTACTATAGAATCTTTGGAATTTCTAATAACCCTTTTGTATTCCCCTACAGTTACCCAGTTAAATGACAGATGCGTTCTGCTCTTTTGCCGATTGATTGATTATTGGCGGATGGTGGATACTTCTCCTCCATCTCTCCACAGCTCCCCCCCTCCTTATCTTCTGCCTCCCCTCTCTATCTCTCTTGTTCTTGGAGAGATAGCCCTGGCACTGGGCCAAGATGAAGAATTTATTAAATTAATTTTAAAAAATTAGGATGATAAAAATTGATAAAAAAATAAATAAAATTGATTACAAAACAATAAATATTGATACATTTATGGCCGCCATAAAGAAATAGTTTGCATTTATCGATATATAGTCTAGCACATGTTCTGCTACCAGAGCAATCGCCATTATTGCGAGAATCAATCACGTGCCTATCGGATCTTTTAAAACATATAAAGCCTGTTTGATCAAGTATTGATCGGTTATTGATCATATTTTAGGGTTTGTGATTATTCACGCCCCATACACATCCTCTGATGGAATCTTTGGAATTTCCGATAACCATTTCTATCCCCCACCTACTGTTACCCCTCGATATTTAAATGACAGATGAGTTCTGCTATTTCGATGACTGATTGATTATTGGTGGACGGCGGATATTTCTCCGCCATCTCTTCGCTGCCCATCTCCTGGCGTTCCCCTTCTCTTTTGCCTCTCCTCTCTATCTCTCTCTCTCTCTGGTTCTCGGAGAGCCGGCTCTGGCATGGGGCCAAGATGAAAAATTCCATCTCCTCATCCAGTGCAGAGCCGCAGGGAGGGTGCGAGAATGGGGGGGGGGAGGGAGAAATAGAAAAAGAGACATGCACAGGGGAGGGGGGAGGGGAGAGGTGAGAGGGAGCAAAGGGGGACACAAAGAGCCCCAGCCACTGATAGAAGGAAAGAAAACGTGAAAAAGATAGGAATCGATATCCCTGTGCAGCCGAAAAAGAGGAAACGGATGACGGGCCCTGTAGAGGATGAATATGGGACAGCAAAGGACGGCGTGCAATCAATGGAGCCGTATGCGTGATACTGGTTACGTACTGGTCAGGCCTTCTATACCAGGATACCAACGCAAAAAGGGCGTTCTTTTTTTAAGGCGTCTATTTCGATTGCTGCTGTATTATGTGCGATAACCCAAAACATTATATAATATTATTATTATTATTATTATTATATTTTTATTAATATTATTATTATTATATTTTTATTCATTATTATTATTATTGATAATAATAACAATATTTTTATTTTAATATTTATTTTTAGAATATTTATTTTTGGCAATATAGTTTTTTTTTTTTTATATTAAAATATATCATGTTATTATTATTAATATTATTGCTATTATTTATTTTTTTGCCCAAATATTTTTTGTTTAATTAACTATTATTATTATATTTTAATTCATTATTATTATTATTATTATTAATAATAATAATAATAACAATATTTTTATTTTAATATTTATTTTTAGAATATTCATTTTTGGCAATATAGTTTTTTTTTATTATTAACATATATCATGTTATTATTATTAATATTATTGTTATTATTTTTTTTTTGCCAAAATATTTTTTGTTTAACTATAATTATTATTATATATTATTATTCATTGATTGATTAATTTCAGGTACTCATATAGCGCCGTCAATTTACACAGCACTTTACATATACATTCACATCAGTCCCTACCCCCAAGGAGCTTACAATCTAAGGTCCCTAACTCACATTCATACATACACATAGCAGGGCCAATTAACCTACCAGCAGGTTTTTGGAGTGTGGGAGGAAACCGGAGTACCCGGAGGGAAGTGTCGTGGTTGGGATTTGAACCAGCGACCCTTTTGCTGCTAGGTGCAACAATAGATCCCCCCAAGAAAATACCCTCAGCAACAATACTGGAGATCCATGCCAACAAAATACCCCCTCCGCAAAAACAGATCCCACCCAGCAACAATGGATCCCCTACAAAAAAGTTCCTTCAGCAGCAACAATACTGTAGATCAATGCCAGCAACAATAAGCCCCCCAGCAACAATAGTGCCACCCAGCAACAATAGATCCCACCCAGCAATACTAGACCCCCCCAGTAGCAATAATATCTAATCCCACCCAGCAACAATAGATCCCACCCAGCAACAATAGACCCCCCCTCCTTAGCAACAATAGTATCTATTCCCACTCAGCAACAATAGATCCCACCCAGGAATAATAGATCCCCCAGCAACAATAGTATCTATTCCCACTCAGAAACAATAGATCACACCCAGGAATAATAGACCCCCCCAGCAACAATAGTATATATTCCCACTCAGCAACAATAAATCCCACCCAGGAATAATAGACCCCCCAGCGACAATAGTATCCATTCCCACTCAGCAACAATAGATCCCACCCAGCAACAATAGACCCCCCCTCCTTAGCAACAATAGTATCTATTCCCACTCAGCAACAATAGATCCCACCCAGGAATAATAGATCCCCCAGCAACAATAGTATCTATTCCCACTCAGAAACAATAGATCACACCCAGGAATAATAGACCCCCCCAGCAACAATAGTATATATTCCCACTCAGCAACAATAAATCCCACCCAGGAATAATAGACCCCCCAGCGACAATAGTATCTATTCCCACTCAGAAACAATAGATCACACCCAGCAATAATAGACCCCCCCAGCAACAATAGTATCTATTCCCACTCAGCAACAATAGATCCCACCCAGGAATAATAGACCCCCCAGCGACAATAGTATCCATTCCCACTCAGCAACAATAGATCCCACCCAGCAACAATAGATCCCCTACAAAAAAAGTTCCTTCAGCAGCAACAATACTGTAGATCAATGCCAGCAACAATAAGCCCCCCAGAAACAATAGTGCCACCCAGCAACAGTAGATCCCACCCAGCAATACTAGACCCCCCAGCAGCAATAATATCTAATCCCACCCAGCAACAATAGATCCCACCCAGCAATAATAGACCCCCCAGCAACAATAGATCCCTCTGCCAGTCTGAGCTCTGCTCTACAGGGGACTGTGCGCACTGCTTAGCCGAACTGCAGACCTTTGCATATCAGGAAAAATCGCACCCTCTCCCCAACAGGCAGCGAAACGCGTCGCCATGTAGCAGAAACGGGGCCATTAATTGTTAATGACACCCCTACACGTCAGTATTGTTCCATGCCAAATCGCACAGCACCATACAGCTCGCTTCATTTTCAGAAAAGAGCCGAGGACTTCTTTATCGCATCTTTTGCACGTAGGACAGCCAATTAAATCAAACAGACTGCCCTACACAAGATGCGATGAAACGCGTCGAAACGTGCCCGCATTTGGTCGCATCTTTAGATGTGTTATGAATATAGAGCTGCGATAATTGGTGTCTTTTATATCTGTCCGGTGTTCAGCTTTAAGGCCCTATTCGTGTTTTAGGTAGAGGGAAGTCGCGTTCCCCCGGTACGCGATTTTGTGTGCGCGATTTTCATGCTATTCTGCATGTTTCACACAGGGCAGCCTATTCGCTTCAATGGGTTTGTCACTCCAATTGAAGTCTTATGATTGTCGCGTGATACAATAGCGGAAAAATCGCACTACGTATGGGGTTGCGATTTAGAACGCAAGGCACCCAAATGCTCATCGCATGTTTTGCACCGATTGGCAGAATCGGGCCGATTTCAGCCATGATTCCAAATCGCCAAGTGTGAATGGAGTCCTGAGCAGTGCTGTATTTTGGGCTAGGCCAACAAGGCCCAGGCCTAGGGCGGCACTTTGCAGGGGGGAGGCAAAAAAGCTGCCCCTCCTTCACCTGAGATTCTATTGGCCACTGGTTGCTAGAGCCGCCTCTCTCCTCACCCCCCCCTCTCTCTCTCTCTCTCATCCCCCCTCTCTCTCTCTCTGACCCCTACCCTCTCTCTCTCTCAACCCCCCTCTCTCTATCTCACCCCACTCTCTCTCTCTCTCTCTCATCCCCCTCTCTCTCTCCTTTACCCCCTCTCTCTCACTCCCTCTCTCACTCTCTCACCCCCTCTCTCTCACCCCCCCCTCTCTCTCTCTCTCTCATCCCCCCTCCTCTCTCTCAATCCCCCCTCTCTCTCTCTCTCAACCCCCCCTCTCTCTGTCTCATCCCCCCTCTCTCTCTCATCCCCCCTCTCTCACTCACCCCCTCTCTCTCTAACCCCCGCTCTGTCTCTCTCAACCCCCTTTCTTACTCACCCCCCTCTCTCTCTCCCTCTCTCTCTTTCTCTCTCTCTTTCTCTCTCTCTCTCTCTCTCTCACCCCCCCCCTCTCTCTCTCTCTCTCTCACCCCTCTCTCTCTCTCTCTCTCTCTCTCACTCACCTCCTCTCTCTCTCTCTTTCTCTCTCTCTCACCCCCCTCTCTCTCTCACACACCCCCTCTCTTTCTCTCATCCCCCTCTCTCTCTCACACCCCCTCTCTCTCTCTTTCGCTCATCCCCCCTCTCTCTCTCTCTCTCTCTCTAACCCCCGCTCTCTCTCTCTCAACCCCCTTTCTTACTCACCCCCCTCTCTCTCTCCCTCTCCCTCTCTCTCTCTCTCTCACCCCCTCTCTCTCTCACACCCCCTCTCTCTCTCTTTCTCTCTCTCTCTCAGCCCCCTCGCTCTCTCTCTCTCTCACACCCCCTCTCTTTCTCTCACCCCCTCTCTTTCTCTCATCCCCCTCTCTCTCACTCACCCCCCCTCTCTCTCTCTCTCACCCCCCCCTCTCTCACTCACCCCCCTCTCTCTCTCATCCCCCCTTCTCTCTCTCTCTCACCCCCCCTCTCTCACTCACCCCCCTCCTCTCTCTCATCCCCCCTCTCTCTCTCTCTCTCTCACCCCCTCTCTCTCTCATCCCCCTCTCTCTCTCTCACCCCCTCTCTCTCTCACTCACCCCCCCCCCCTCTCTCACTCACCCCCTCTCTCACCCCCTCTCTCACTCACCCCCCTCTCTCTCTCATCCCCCCTCTTTCTCTCTCACCCCCACTCTCTCTCATCCCCCCTCTCTCTCTCTCACCCCCTCTCTCTCACACTCACCCCCCCTCTCTCACTCACCCCCTCTCTCACCCCCTCTCTCTCTCTCTCTCTCTCTCTCTCTCTCTCTCTCTCTCCCTCTCTCTCACCCCCCCCCCTCTCTCTCACCCCCTCTCTCCCTCCCTCACCTACCTCCCTCTCCCCCCCCTCTCGTGAGATCTCAGGGGTTCATGATGGGACTTGTAGTCCTTCAATTTTGGAGGGAGTCACATACTTTTAAAAGGAAGGAGTGGAGCAAATTGACATAGGAGGGGGAGGGGGGGCACCCAATTTTAGTCTTGCCTAAGGCAGCACAAAACCAAAATACACCACTGGCCCTGAGGTGACTTAGAATTGCAGCAAAACGCATGATACACGTTTGGGTGCCATAATTATTTATTGTCACAAAATGCATGTTTATAAAATCGCACTAAAAAAAGCAGGGGGAGCTTCTTTCAGGCGAAAAACACGCATACGACAATCCATTGAAATGAATAGGCTGCCCTTAGGTAAAATTGCACCGCGGTTTGGGGTGCCATTGCAAGTCACGGGAATCGCAGGGGCTTTCGGCGACTTGCATTGGTTTGGGATCGCAGGCAGAATCGCGGCACTTCTGCCCACGATCCGAAACAAGAATCGCACGGGTGTCCTGCGACTTGCATTGGTTCGGGATCGCGGGCAGAATCGCGGCACTTCTGCCCATGATCCGAAACGGGAATCGCAGGGGCTTTCGGCGACTTGCATTGGTTCGGGATCGCAGGCAGAATCGCGGCACTTCTGCCCATGATCCGAAGCAGGAATCGCACGGGCGTCCCGCGACTTGCATTGGTTCGGGATCGCGGGCAGAATCGCGGCACTTCTGCCCAGGATCCGAAACGGGAATCGCAGGGGCTTTCGGCGACTTGCATTGGTTTGGGATCGCGGGCAGAATCGCGGCACTTCTGCCCATGATCCGAAACGGGAATCGCACGGGCGTCCCGCGATTTGCATTGGTTCGGGATCGCGGGCAGAATCGCGGCAATTCTGCCTGCGATCCGAAACGCCAATATGTGAATAGAGCCTAGGGCTCAATTTTCAGGCTCAGTTCACAGTAATGTGGGAAACGCACAGGAATCGCTGCGTTTTCTTCACCGCATAGCAATCGCACCGTGTACATGCAATCTGCTGTGGCGATGGGTGGTCCGGAACCGCAGTACCACACGCTTGTGGTGGGGCGCAATCTTAAAAATCATACCTTCTCTTTTTTTTCCGTGCGTTTCACCTGCATAGGTTGGCCCGTGGAAATGAAAGCGCTGCCCTATAACGCGAGCACGCAAAAAAGCGCGCGGTGTGAACGAGCCCTGAACCGCTTGAAATATCTCATTCTGTTACTAGACCATCGCCCGCCTGTATTAGCGACCAATAGTATCGACAGAAAAAAAAAATTGTGCGCTGTATCGCCAGACCGACGCCGTGCAAGCTTTTTTAATATTTCCGAACGAAAGCAGCGATTGATTGCATGCGAATCAAGCCACGTGATGGCAAATTCGCCGCTGTGCTGCAGCCCCTATTCTGCAGCGGTGGGATTAGCTGTGCGCATTGCGTTGTCTGAGCGATGAATAATTCTCTGCAGGGCATCTTTGGGGGCTTAGCGGAGCGACGTTCTGCAGGAAGGGACCTCCAGGGCGACGCAAGAGAGAGAAAATAAAAAAAATAAAAAAATCGTCTTGGGAAAGCGGAAGAAGTGGGCAACCGCAGGAGGTCCGGCCAGCTTGGCTGGGATCAAGCGATGTGCGTGCTGCAGAGGACTGCGAGGCTCGCTATGTTCTAGCTCAGTAGGGAGCGAATACGGTTCAGGGGAGCTTAGCAGGGACCTCCAAGGGTGGATTTGCAGCAGACTTAAAGGAGCAGCACACTGCAGAATGCAAAGTCTGGAGAACACAATGGTCTTCTGGTGGAAAAAATAGGCAACCACAGGAGGTCCGGCCAGCTTGGCTCGGATCAAGCGAAGTGCCTGCTGCAGAGGACTGCGAGGCTCGCTATGTTCTAGCCCAGTAGGGAGCGAATATGGTTCAGGCAAGCCTTGCAGGGACCTTGCAGTAGACTTAAAGGAGCAGCACACTGCAGAACGCAAAGTCTGGAGGACACAATGGTCTTCTGGCAGAAAAAATAGGCAACCGCAGGAGGTCCGGCCAGCTTGGCTCGGATCAAGCGAAGTGCCTGCTGCAGAGGACTGCGAGGCTCGCTATGTTCTAGCCCAGTAGGGAGCGAATATGGTTCAGGCGAGCCTGGCAGGGACTTCCAAGGGCAGACTTAAAGGAGCAGCACACTGCAGAACACAAAGTCTGGAGAACACAATGGTCTTCTGGTGGAAAAAATAGGCAACCGCAGGAGGTCCGGCCAGCTTGGCTGGGATCAAGCGAAGTGCCTGCTGCAGAGGACTGCAAGGCTCGCTATGTTTTAGCTCAGTAGGGAGCGAATACGGGTCAGGCGAGCTTGGCAGGGACTTCCAAGGGCAGACTTAAAGGAGCAGAACACTGCAGAACGCAAAGGCTGGAGGACACAATGGTCTTCTGCTCTACAAAGCCCAATTCCCAAGATGAGCACGCAGAACAAAGCTGGGGAGGGAAGACGTCTCGGGAATTGCCAGACAGGATCTTTCTAGGATAGAGGGGCTAAATATAAGGGGGGTAGATGGGGGACTGGAGGACATGGAGAAGGACCAAGGCGATGGTCATGCAAGGTGGTCAAGAGGAAAGAGAAAGGTGATGGTGAACAAAGCTTAGACTTGGGAAGATAGGAGGAGGGAGAGCTGCAGTGAGACTGGGGAGGAGGAAGGGGGCAGCGCGGCTTGTCCTTGTATAACTCTGTCACACTCATCCGCTGCCTCCTCTGTCACTTGCTGGTCTCTGTTCAACCTCAAGAGCACTCCTCTTAACTCCATCGCTGCCAGAACCTCATGCAAGCCATCCTCCAGAGAGACTGCAACAGCTCGAAAAAAATAAAGATGGCGGGCTGTAAAAGCCGAATACTTTCGTCTAGCCATACTTGGTTTTTTTTTTCTTTTTTTTTTTCTTTTTTTTTTCGCAAAAAAACAAAAAACAAAAAAAATCAAGCAAGATGGAGTGAGATAAGAGGGGACCATAAATATCTACTTCCAGACCTTTTCTGGCGCTGTAACAATCAGTATTTTTCACTAAAAAAAATTACTTAGAAGCCGCAAACATTATATATATTTTTTTTAAGCAGAGACCCTAGAGAATAAATTGGTGGGCTTTGCAATTTTTTATGTCACACGGTATTTGCGCAATGAATTTTTGGGGAAATTCACTTTTTTGATATGTAATGCAAAAAAAAAAAAAAAACACTATAGCAGAGACCCTAGAGAATAAATTGGTGGGCTTTGCAATTTTTTATGTCACATGGTATTTGTGCAATTAATTTTTGGGGAAATTCACTTTTTTGATATTTAATGCAAAAAAAAAACACTATAGCAGAGACCCTAGAGAATAAAAAATAATAATAAAAAAAAAAAAAAAACACTATAGCAGAGACCCTAGAGAATAAATTGGTGGGCTTTGCAATTTTTTATGTCACACGGTATTTGCGCAATGAATTTTTGGGGAAATTCACTTTTTTGATATTTAATGCAAAAAAAAAAACACTATAGCAGAGACCCTAGAGAAAAAAATGGTGGGCTTTGCAATGTTTTATGTCACACGGTATTTGCGCAATGAATTTTTGGGGAAATTCACTTTTTTGATATTTAATGCAAAAAAAAAAAAACACTATAGCAGAGACCCTAGAGAATAAATAAAAAAAAACACTATAGAAGATACCCTAGAGAACAAAGAAAAAAAAAAAAAAAACACTATGGCAGAGAGTCTAGAGAATAAATTGGTGGGCTTTGCAATTTTTTATGTCACACAGTATTTGTGCAATTAATTTTTGGGGAAATTCACTTTTTTGATATTTAATGCAAAAAAAAAAAACACTATAGCAGAGACCCTAGAGAATAAATTGGTGGGCTTTGCAATTTTTTATGTCACACGGTATTTGCGCAATAAATTTTTGGGGAAATTCACTTTTTTGATATTTAATGCAAAAAAAAAAAAACACTATAGCAGAGACCCTAGAGAATAAATTGGTGGGCTTTGCAATTTTTTATGTCACACGGTATTTGCGCAATACATTTTTGGGGAAATTCACTTTTTTGATATTTAATGCAAAAAAAAAAACACTATAGCAGAGACCCTAGAGAATAAATTGGTGGGCTTTGCAATTTTTTATGTCACACGGTATTTGCGCAATTAATTTTTGGGGAAATTCACTTTTTTGATATTAAATGCAAAAAAAAAAAAAAAAACACTATACATAACCCAATTTTTTGGAGGAAAATATAAAACAGGATGTTATATTATACACAGCGGTGACCAACGTCATCAGATTTACTATCCATAGGTGATGCTTTTTTTAAATTTTATACAAAAAAAAACCAAAAAAAACACTATACATAACCCAATTTTTTTGTAAAATTTAAAACAGGATGTTATATTATACAGAGCAGTGACAAAAGACATCAAATTTACTATCCATAGGTGATGCTTTTTTGAAGTTTTATACAAAAAAAAAAAAAAAAACACTATATATAACCCAATTTGTTTTTTGAAAAGTATAAAAAAAATGATGTTACGCTGAGTAAATAGATACCAAACACGTCATGCTTTAAAATTGCGCATGCTTGTACAACAGCGACAAACGACGCTTTTTTTGGGAAATACATTTTCTTGAATTTTAATGCAAAAAAAGCACAAAACATAACCAAATTTTTTTGTAAAATGTAAAACAGGACATTATATTATATACAGCGGTGACAAACGGCGTCAAATTTACTATCCATAGGTGATGCTTTTTTGAATTTTATTGCAAAAAAAAACCCAGGATAAATAACCTAATTATAAAAAAAATTATGATACGCTGAGTAAATAGATACCAAACATGTAATGCTTTAAAATTGCGCACGCCCGTACAACGTCGACAAATGAAGTCAATTTTACAATCCATAGGTAATGCTTTAAAAGTCTTTGCAGGTTACCACACAGTGTTTGCGCAGCAGTTTTTCAAACGCAATTTTTTGGGAAATTTACTTTTTTGAATTTAAATGCAAAAGAAAAACACTATACATAACCCGAATATTTTTTGTAAAATAGAAAAAAATGACGTTACGCAGAGTAAATAGATACCAAACATGTCATGCTTTAAAATTGCGCACGCCCGTACAACAGCGACAAACGACATTCAATGAAAGGAAAATAAAAAACAGCATTTTTGCTTGCACATGATTGGATGATAGAAATCATCAGAGCTTCCCCTCATTTTGAGCTTCCCCTTAGATCTACAGCGACTGCACTTCCAAGTGCTCTTGCAATGCACAGTGGATTTTCTTTTCTTAAAGGAAATCAATCCCATTGAACATTGAAGCAGAGGGGCTACAGTAGCAGAAGGCCACACCGGGTGCCACTCCTTTCAGCTAAGAACTGGAAACTGAGGCTACAATTTGCACAGGCTCACCAAAATTGGACAACAGAAGATTGGAAAACCATTGCCTGGTCTGATGAGTCTCGATTTCAGCTGCGACATTCAGATGGTAGAGTCAGAATTTGGTGTAAAAGCACGGATCCATCCTGCCTTGTATCACCGGTTGAGGCTGGTGGTGTAATGGTGCAGGGGATCGTTTCTTGGCACACTTTGGGCCCCTTAGTACCAATTGAGCATAGTTTAAACATCACGGCCTACCTGAGTATTGTTGCTGACCATGTCCATCCCTTTATGACTACAGTGTCCCCATCTTCTGATGGCTCCTTCCAGCAGGATAATGCACCATGTCACAAAGCTCCAATCCTCTCACCACTGGTTTCTTCACCATGAGAATGAGGTCACTGTCCTCCAATGGCCTCCACACTCACCACATCTCATCCAATAGAGCACTTTTGGGATGTGGTGGAAGTGAAGATTGGCATCATAGATGGGCAGCCGGCAAATCTGCAGCAACTGCGTGATGCCATCATGTCACTATGGACCAAATCGTTTTTTAGCAAGGCCATACCGGGTGCCACTCCTTTCAGCTAAGAACAGGAAACTGAGGCTACAATTTGCACAGACTCAACAAAATTGGACAATAGAAGATTGGAAAAACGTTGCCTGGTCTGATGAGTCTGAATTTCAGCTGCGACATTCAGATGGTGGGGTCAGAATTTGGTGTAAAAGTATGGATCCATCCTGCTTTGTATCAAAGGTTCAGGTTGGTGGTGTAATGGTGCGGGGGATATTTTCATGGCACACTTTGGGCCCCTTAGTACCAATTGAGCATTGTTTAAACCACACTGAGAATTGTTGCTGACCATGTCCATCCCTTTATGACTACAGTGTCCCCATCTTCTGATGGCTCCTTCCAGCAGGATAATGCACCATGTCACAAAGCTCCAATCATCTCACCACTGGTTTCTTCACCATGAGAATGAGGTCACTGCACTCCAATGGCCACCACACTCACCACATCTCATCCAATAGAGCACCTTTGGGATGTGGTGTAATGGAAGATTGGCATCATGGATGTGCAGCCGGCAAATCTTCAGCAACTGCGTAATGTCATCATGTCACTATGGACCAAAATCTCTGAGGAACGTTTCCAACACCTTGTTGAATCTATGCCACCAAGAATGAAGGCCATTATGAAGAGACAACTGGGGGTCCAACCCAGTTATAGCAAGGTCTACCTAATAAAAGTGTCCGGAGAGGGTATATTGAGTTTAGGTTACTCTACCACAGTCTTGGCCATACTCATTTGTGTACGAGATTCTCAGTACACTCAAAGACTTGACAAATATAATTTGAAAATACTTCAAGATAAAGTTTGCTTTTTAATGTTTGCAACAAGGGGGTATCCATTCTGCTCCTTCGGACTGAACTGTGATTTGACTCCACTAACGGTTAAAAAAATTGAACAAATATTCTTAAAAAAAAAAACTAGAAAAGCAAAAAAATAAAAAATTCTACTAGTGTATGACCAGCTTGACAGTTATAAAACAAAGCTGGTAAAGTACAGGTACTTGTGCAAATGCTTATTATTGGCACCGATATCGGTGTCAGTGCAACGCTAGTATCGGCAATACTCTTCCTCCCCTCCCAGAACACCATATTTGTAAGTTGTTCAAAGGATATGATCTGGCAAACCCATTACTCAACTAACGGAGTTTCTGGGGAATTCCAGTGCATGGATATAATAGTACGAGCTGTAACCAATATACTGTATGTCTTAGACGGCTTGGGCGATTTTTAGTACTACTCAGGGCTTTTTGTTTCTAAGAATAGGTGCAGAAATTCCCCCTTTCTGAGGCACCTCTTTTCTCTGCCCCTACCCACCTCTAAGCACCATTCCTTGGTTCCACCCCCTACCCACCTCGGAGCACCAATCCTTGGTTCCACCCCCTACCCACCTCAGAGCACCAATCCTTGGTTCTACCCCCTACCCACCTCAAAGCACCAATCCTTGGTTCTACCCGCTACCCACCTCAAAGCACCATTCCTTGGTCCTACCCCCTACCCACCTCTGAGCACCATTTCTTGGTTCCACCCCCTACGCACCTCAAAGCACCATTCCTTGGTTCTACTGCCTACCCACCTCCGAGCACCATTTCTTGGCCCCCCTACCCACCTCCGAGCACCATTCCTTGATATTAACCCCTACCTACCTCTGAGCACATGTCCTTGGTTCCTACCCACCTCTGAGCACCATTTCTTGGTTCCACCCCCTACCCACCTCTGAGCACCATTCCTTGATTTCAACCCCTACTCACCTCTGAGCACCATTCCTTGGTTCAACCCCCTACCCACCTCCAATCACCATTTCTTGGTTCACCCTCTACCCACCTCGGAGCACCATTCCTTGGTTCCACCCCCTACCCACCTTGGAGCACCAATCCTTGGTTCCACCCCCTACCCACCTCAAACCATCATTCCTTGGTTCTACCCCCTACTCACCTCAAAGCACCATTCCTTGGTTCTACCCCCTACCCACCTCAAAGCACCATTCCTTGGTTCTACCGCCTACCCACCTCCGAGCACCATTACTTGGTTCCACCCCCTACCCACCTCTGAGCACCATTCCTTGGTTCCACCCCCTACGCACCTCAAAGCCCCATTCCTTGGTTCTACCCCCTACGCACCTCAAAGCACCATTCCTTGGTTTTACCCCCTACCCACCTCCGAGCACCATTTTTTGCCCCCCCCCCACCCACCTCTAAGCACCATTCCTTGGTTCCACCCCCTACCCACCTCCAAGCACCATTTCATCATTTCATGGTTCAACCCCCTACCCACCTCCGATCACCATTTCTTGGTTCCACCCTCTACCCACCTTGGAGCACAATTCCTTGGTTCCACCCCCTACCCACCTCGAAACACCAATCCTTGGTTACACCCCCTACCCACCTCAAACCATCATTCCTTGGTTCCACCCCCTACTCACCTCAAAGCACCATTCCTTGGTTCTACCCCCTACCCACCTCAAAGCACCATTCCTTGGTTCTACCGCCTACCCACCTCCGAGCACCATTACTTGGTTCCACCCCCTACCCACCTCTGAGCACCATTCCTTGGTTCCACCCCCTACGCACCTCAAAGCCCCATTCCTTGGTTCTACCCCCTACGCACCTTAAAGCACCATTCCTTGGTTTTACCCCCTACCCACCTCCGAGCACCATTTTTTGCCCCCCCCCCCCACCCACCTCTAAGCACCAATCCTTGGTTCTACACCCTACCCACCTCGGAGCACCATTCCTTAGTTCCACCCCCTACGCACCTCAAAGCACCATTTATTGGTTCTACTCCATACCCACCTCCGAGCACCATTTCTTGGCTCCACTACCCACCTCCGAGCACCATTCCTTGATTTTAACCCCTACCTACCTCCGAGCACAATTCCTTGGTTTCTACCCACCTTTGAGCACCATTTCTTGGTTCCACCCCTACCCACCTCTGAGTACCATTCCTTGGTTCCACCCCCTACCCACCTCCGAGCACCATTTCTTGGTTCAACCCCCTACCCACCTCGGAGCACCATTCCTTGATTTCAACCCCTACCCACCTCCGAGAACCATTCCTTGGTTCCACCCTCTACCCACCTCCGAGCACCAATCCTTGGTTCCACCCTCTACCCACTTCCGAGCACCATTCCTTGATTTCAACCCCTACCCACCATCGAGGACCATTCCTTGGTTCCACCCCCTACCCACCTCCCAATATTGCCCCTTTTAGAGAATACAGAACCAAGTATCATTTTGTGGTGCTAAGTAGTTTGCATGGAATTTGGTAATAACAAGAAAAGTTGAAAAAAAAGATCCCCTGCAGCCAGCAACACTAGCGCCCTGTGCCAGCAACAATAGATCCCCCCAACAACAATTGACCACACGCAACAAAATTCCCCCTAGCAACAATAGACTCCTGGCAGCAACAACAGATCTCCCCACAGCCAGCATCAATAGACTCTCCGGCAGCCAGCAACAATAGACCTCTACCTCAACAGTAGATTTTTCCCAGCAACAACTGACCACCAGCAATATAAGACCCACCCCCAGCAACAATAGACCCCTAGTGTTGGAGGTTCCTGCAGAATAAAAGCCCTGGTAATACTCAGAGAGTTAACTTTTTGAAAACGATCGCAAGATAGCGAACAATGGAAACCATAGCACCTTAGGCAAGACTGCACTAAAAGGGAAAACGTTACAGACAAAGGTATTGTCCCGGGTGAGAATCAAACCTGGCACTTAGAGATCCAGGGTGAAAAAAATTGTTAAAAAAAATGAAAAAACTAGCACAAAAAAAAAAAAAAAATACCCTTCCAAAGAAAACGACTTCTTTTTATCTGTCCTGCCTACCCATTACCATATTCTTTTCTCTCTTGTATTTATTTTTTACTTTCTGCTATAAAACATATCCATTAAAAACATAAAAAAAAAAAATGTCTTTATAAATTTAGGCCAATATGTATTCTGCTACATATTTTTGGTAAAAAAACCCCCCGAAAAGCGTATATAAGTTTGCGCGAAAGTTATAACGTCTACAAACTATGGGATATTTTTTTTTTCTCTAGTAGCGGCGGCGATCAGTGACTTATAGCGGAACTGCGATATTGTGGCGGACAATTTGGACACTAACTGACACTTTTGAAACTTTTTGGGGACCAGTGGCACTAATACAGTGATCAGGGCTAAAAACGTGCACGGTTACTGTACTAATGAGGCTGGGAAGGGGTTAACATCAGGGGCAATCAAAGGGTTAAATGTGTGCCTAGCCAGTTTTTTTCTAAACTATGGGAGGTGCTTTTAACCACTTGCCGACTGCCTAACGCCGATCTACGTCGGCAGTCAGCCCCTCACAGGCAAAGCGACGTAGGTCTACGTCGCTAGCCTGTGTGAGTTTAGGGAGCAAACGCGCGCCGCCGGAGGCGCGCTCCCGCTCCTGCGCGGTCACGCACCCCCCCGCGTGTGTGCCCGGCGGACCCGATGTCCACCGGTCACTCTGCGATCATCGGGGGAGAGGGAGAAAGGCAGGCAGCTTGTGTAAAAAATGTGAAAAATATTGCTATTTTTGCAAAATTTACGCTCTTTTTTTTTTATAGCGCATGATCAAAAAATCGCACAGGTGATCAAATACCACCAAAAGAAAGCTCTGTTTGTGGGAAAAAAAGGACGCCAAATTCGTTTAGATACAGCATCGCACGACCGCGCAATTGTCCGTTAAAGTCACGCAGTGCCGAATCGCAAAATACCCCCTGGTCAGGAAGGGGGTAAAATCTTCCAGGGCTTAAGTGGTTAATAGCGCAAGGCATGGATCCATGTCTTCCCTACTGACAGAACGGCGGTCTGCCCTGTTTTTCATAGGCAGACCACAGTTCTGCCTCTCTCCTTGATCATTGAGGGGTGCCGGCAGACATCGAGTCCATGGTACCCGCCGCTTGGCTATAGCTGTGTGTGATTATGATTACAGCGGGTAGGAGCGCATGCGTGCACCCTACCCGGAAGAGCCAGATCACGTATATATACGCGTGATCTGGCGCACTGGTGCCGCCCTGTAGCAGTAAAACTGCTATGGGATGGACCTGAACTGGCTATCATATAGGAACTCTTGAAATAACGTTCTGGTGTCAAGGAAATCCTGCTAATAATTACTTTATCTACAGCTCATGGTCCATTAGTGTGATGGTCAGTGGGAAGAATGCTTCTTACATTTTGCGGTCAGTTGGAAGAATCCCCTCTTAGAATCCCCCGGCCATAGATGGAGCGATTTCCTTTTTCTGCAACCACGGGTTGATGGGAAAATCCCTCCCGTAGAGCCATTGTGTTCTTCCGGTAGGGGAAGATGGGGGAGCCGTCCCCGCCAGGAGATCACAGTGATTATTGCTAGCAGCTATAACAGCGGCTAGTAATAATCACATGTAAATTACGACAGGCTAGTTGTACCTAAGTTTTTCGGTCTTCGGTACATTCAGCCTGCCCATACATGGTTAGAATATCGAGAAAGTTCTGGCCAAGATTAAAACTGTTTACTATGGCCAGCAAAAAAAAATGACTGGTGTCAGTGGGAACTTATCTGAGAGGCAGAACTTGTTCATTGCTGAAGGAACCCCTAGCAACCTCTGAAGGAACCCTATGGTTCCATGAAACCCAGGTTGAGAAAGGCTGCTGTATCCACAAGAACTTTTCCTATAATATATTACATATTAATGTTGGATGTGGAAAGAAGAAGTGATACTTTGGGAACATCAGGACAGCAAAAACCGATATAGCTGTAGATATAACCATCTCACAGTTTCCTAGATCCCTCAGGGACCCTAATGGTGAAATCTCTAATCTTGACCTCTCGAATCTGCACTCCTTCAGAGGCCCTTGCATGGAGGCCCTCTTTCTGTGCGGTTTGTTTTTTTGTTAATGTATATGTAGCACCCTCCTAGGTAGGTGATAGAGAGAGAAAATATAGTTTTGGGTCCTGTCTGCTTACCAGAGGGATTGCAGGTAAATCCATATTGTTCTCTGCCTACCAGAGAGCAGGATCTGCTAGTGAGGTCTGCTCAATGTGCTCAGGTGCAACTCAGTCTATCTGCAGAGTGTTTCACACTGGTCCAATAGGAAGGCATATTGGACAGTGGGAGGAAACTTGACAAATGAGTGTACAGGCGTTTGATACAGCCCTGGTGATTGGCATAGAAAAGCACATCTGTGCATGCTGGGATACTGTATAAAAGCCAGGAGCACATGTACCCGGGTCTTTTGGCTGCATAATGGAGTCCCGGAGGGAGGGGGCGACCTAAGGGCCTAGAGAGAGAGCTAGAAAAGAACTGAACCCAGAGGTCCTGTGAAACTGGCTGGAAGGGGAAACACTGGAGGATCTGATTCTGCATACAGTGAGTACAGATCTGTGTCAATGGGCATGACCTGAGGGGGGTCACCCCTGCAGCTAGAAGAGTCAGTGGACGGGTGTCAGTAAAAGGGATGCTAGAGAGTATCCCGAAGATAATGTAGTTCACCATGTTTATTGCTGGAGAGAGAGAGAGCAAGGAGACTTAACCCTTTCCATACATGTGGCAGTATGGTTCAAGCAGTGCAGCTGCTTTCACAAGCAACCTGGTGAGGCCAAGTAAGAGTTGTCCTTATCCAATGCCATAGATGCCAACATTTAAAAAAAAATTCCAGGGACACTTTGCAGCACAACTATCAATTACCACACCCACTTCCCTGAAGCTCCACCCACTCTGCATAATTAATCTCGCCTACTTATCACATTATAGAGTCTACTTAATATAGAGAGAATTACAGGAAATTAAAAACGGAATTTCAAACTTAAGGCCACAGTAGCAGAGTTGGAATAATTCTCCTATTCAGGCTGCACTACTTCTGCGTAACATTTATGGGCAGCCTGATTAACAGGCGATTCCAGGGACAATATAAATTACCTGGGACAGGCTCCTATTTGCAGGGACTGTCCCAGGAAAAAAGGGACAGTTATCAAGTATGCAATGTACATAGTTCCAGTTGGAGTATCCCACTATTCTACTCTCCCATCAAAGAGAAACTGAACCCAGTGGTCCTGTAAAGCTGACTAGGAGGGGAGACACTGGAAGGATCTGATTCTGCAGTACAGTGAGTACAGATCTGTGTCAAGGGGCCTGACCTGAGGGGGGGTCACCCCTGCAGATAGAAGAGTCAGTGGACAGGTATCAGTAAAGGGGATGCTAGAGAGTGACCTGAAGATAAAATAGATCGTCAAGTCTATTGCTGGAGAAAGATCAAGGAGACTTAACCCTTTCCATACCTGTGGCAGTATGGTTTAAGCAGTGAGACTGCTTCCACAAGCATCCTGGTGAGGCCAAGTGAGAGTTGTCCTTATCCAATGTATATAGTTCCAGTTGGAGTATCCCACTGTTCCCTTCTCCCATCCACGTTCCACAACAAATACTAAAAAACCAAAACCCCTGGACTGTTTATTGAGCAACAAGCCATTGGGAGTAAGGACGAATGTGTGAACCGTACCCTAAGTGACTATGTGCTGGTAATCAGAAGAGGCCCAACAAGTCATCATATAGCAAGCCCTACAGGGACAGTGCTACATATATATTATGGATAATGTTGAAGAGTCCTCAAAATATAAGAACCCAACAGGTGACAGTCTATCGGAATCCACCTACAATACATCTGAAAGCCCAGTTGAAGCCTCACAACATTTTCTTTCTCTATAGTGTTGTACCACCAAATTTTACTTTTACATCTATTTTTTTTTTTATAGCATTGATTTAAATTACTCTTTCTTCTTTGAGAAAATGTACTTCCTGCACTGCCAGTCCAGTGCTCTATGCTGGTATAGATAAGTAGTCACCACCATACTGCTCATCACAATAGTCCCCAACTAGACTTGAATTGTATGGCTAGGAGGGACATATCTGACCAGGTGGACTGGGCAGTATGGTCAAACACTAGTGCCTATTGGACTACAAATTATTATTCAAACATTTGGCGCAATTGCTTTACTAGGTTAAGACTATGAAAATAGCGGTTGTTAGTACGTCTATCTGACTGACTTCAGGCCTTGAAATATTCATGACAGTGTAGAAATGTAGGAGAAAATAACACAGGATTTGCATTAAATCCCAATGCAAAGTTCCAGACTATCGTTTCTGAGCAGAGAAAGCTGTGTTTTTGGCTTTCTCTGAATTCGGGCCTGGAGCTTAAACTATCCAAAGTGTCTTGAATGGGACAAAGCCTTCAATACTGTGTCCAGATTTTACTGGATGCCTGCAGTCTCTGTGAGTGCAAAGGTGTGCAGGGTTGTTATATACTCAAACCTGAGGATAGCTCAGGGCTCGCAGTTTGGAGACAGCTCTCATATTGGAGACAGAAGGTCTCACCTAGGGTCAAAGGTTCCCTCAGCCAAGAGTCGACTAAAGAGGTCTAAACCAGGGGTAGGAGGTTCCCCCACCAGGAGGCAAGATAAAGGAGGTCTCAACCAGGGGTCAGAGGCAACCCAGCCAGGAGTTGAGTCAGGAAGTCTCAACCAGGGGTCAAAGGTGCCTGAGCCAGGAGACAGGAGGTCCCAACCAGGGGTCATAGGCACCCCAGCCAGGAGTCGAGTCAGGAGGTTTCAAGCAGGGGTCAATGGTGCCCCAGCCAGGAGACAAGAGGTCCCAACCAGGAGTCAGAGGCAGCCCGGCCAGGAGTCGAGTCAGGAGGTTTCAACCAGGGGTCAGAGGCAACCCAGCCAGGAGTTGAGTCAGGAAGTCTCAACCAGGGGTCAAAGGTGCCCGAGCTAGGAGACAGGAGGTCCCAACCAGGGGTCAGAGGCACCCCAGCCAGGAGTCGAGTCAGGAGGTTTCCACCAGGGGTCAATGGTGCCCCAGCCAGGAGACAAGAGGACCCAACCAGGAGTCAGAGGCAGCCCAGCCAGGAGTCGAGTCAGGAGGTTTCAACCAGGGGTCAGAGGCAACCCAGCCAGGAGCTGAGTCAGGAAGTCTCAACCAGGGGTCAAAGGTGCCCGAGCCAGGAGACAAGAGGTCCCAACCAGGGGTCAGAGGCACCCCAGCCAGGAGTCGAGTCAGGAGGATTCAACCAGGGGTCAATGGTGCCCCAGCCAGGAGACAAGAGGTCCCAATCAGGAGTCAGAGGCAGCCCAGCCAGGAGTCGAGTCAGGAGGTTTCAACCAGGGGTCAATGGTGCCCCAGCCAGGAGACAAGAGGTCCCAACCAGGAGTCAGAGGCAGCCCAGCCAGGAGTTGAGTCAGGAAGTCTCAACCAGGTGTCAAAGGTGCCCCACACCTCACGGTTATGACTAAGTGAATTGTATTTTCGTGAAACGCATCAACTGTATTCATCCTCTGTCTCTGATGTTTGTCACTATGGATTATTTGGACCTTCAATAAATTGATTTTACTTATTTTTCATACTTTCAATCAGGAGTGTGGTTGTCTATTTTCTATTTTTGCTCAAAGGTGCCCCAGCCAGGAGTCAAGAGACAAGAGGTCTCAACCAGGAGTCAGAGGTGCCCCAGTCAGGAGTCAAGAGATAGGAGGTGTCAACCAGGAGTCAAGTGACAGGAGGTCTTAACCAGGGGTCAGAGATGCCCCAGCCTTTAGCCAGGAGACAGGAAGTCTCATCCCAGGAGTCAGGTTGTTTCCTATCGGGGTGTCAGGAGAAGTCCTATTCAGAGGAACCAGTAAGAAGAGCAACGGTGCTGCTGACAAGGAAGCCAGGTGTCTTGGCATTTTTACTTAACTGTTGATGTGGAAGAACCCCTGCGTGGGCAACTGATGTCTATGGGAACTTTTTCTTTCCTTCTTTCTTTCCAAAAAAGTGGCCTGCCACGCCCTAAAATACATTTTGGACTAGTGCAGCTCATTTGAAGAGCACCTACTACATGAGCATCCAGGCCAGGATGCTATCTGCACAGAGTTTAAGCATTCTTCCTTTGCTTTGGCTGGGTTACCTCTGGTTTTCCTCCCAGCCAAAGACAAGGTGGTAGATTAATTGTCTCCTGTCTAAATTGACCCTGATGTATGTACAGTATGTCTAGAGATAGAGCCCTTTAGATTGTAAGCTCCTTGAGAACAGGGAGTGTATGTACAATAAGTGAAGTGCAGTGTAATTGGCGCTACATAAATAAATGTAACTAATAACTAAAATATTGAATTCTTGTCTTTTTTCACCACTGACAACCATCTTAAAACCAGTTCCTTTTGACTGTCAGGCGTTGTATCATTTGACAAACAAGATACAATCACCACTTCCTCTGATTTACTTTTCTACCACAAATAGCCAGTTAGTCCATCATGCACTATATTGTCAAAAGTATTGGGAAGCCTGCCTTTACACGCAGATGAACTTTAATGGCATCCCAGTCTTACTCCGTAGGGTTCAATATTGAGTTGGCCCACCCTTTGCAGCTATAAGAGCTTCAACTCTTCTGGGAAGGCTGTCCACAAGGTTTAGGAGTGTGTCTATGGGAACGTTTGACCATTCTTCCAGAAGCGCATTTGTGAGGTCAGACACTGATGTTGGACGAGACTGAGATGCCAATAAAGTTCATGTGTGTGTAAAGGCAGGCGTCCCAATACTTTCGAAAATATATGTGTATGAAAGAGAACATGGGAACATCAATGATTGCATAGCTGTTGTTTGAACACTGCGGGTTTAGAGGATGCTTTTTCCTGTGAAATCCAAACTTCCTATTTTACAAACCACTTGAGACAATAAAAAGAGTCTTTAGCTTAAAATAGCCTATTGAAAATATATATTTAACAGGGCTATTAACAGTAATCCATGCATCAGAATGCAAGTATTTTCTGCATGCCAGCTGAATTTTCATATCAGACTGAGGCTGGGTTCACACTGGTGCGATGTTAGACATCGCATGTGATTCGTGCAGATCACATGCAATGGCTGTCTGATGCAAATTCAGCCATACAGATTGTATGGCTGAATTCGCATCGCATCGCATTCGCACCAAAATGGTGCAGGATCCTTTTTTTGGTTCACACTGTAATTGATCGCATGGGTGTTCACACCCAAGCGATCTAATTCTTGCACCATTAGGAAGTTCGCACTGCGATTCGATCTGGGGGTGTCATTAACTTTGAATTGACAACATCAGTGGTTTGCAGATGTCAGTGTGAACCGCCGGCAGGTGAGATGCGATGGGGGAATCCGCACTGGAATCGCGCTGGAATTGGGACTTCAAGTTGGGAGTAATTGCATCGGCTGCAGAAACCAGAGAGGACCAAGAAGCAGTGAAGAGCATATTTTGTTGGAATGCGGGAGGGAAGCTTTTCGAATGGGGAGAGCATTCACTAAGAGTACAGTAGATGGTCCCTATAATTTTCGTTTTTAATTCTGGTAAACAAAGCCAGCTCCAGAGAGGCATAACTAGAACCTTCAGGGCCCCAGAGCAAGAAACCATGAAGGGCCGTCCTGACCACCAGGGCCCTTTCCATTGGTCCCGGGGGATTTTACATCAGTCCCAGGGGCCCTCCACTCCGAGCCCTCGGGGCTCTTCCCACTAATCCCAGGGCCCTTTACTCCTATCGCGGGGCCCTTTACAAATTTAGAACTTTTCTTCAGTTCAGTTACTTTTTTGGGCTTAATTAGTAATACAAGTCCAGGAGCAAAATGCCAAATGCTGTATCTATAGCAGAAAGCAGGTATCCATCCTGGATGGTCTGGCTTAAGAAAAAGTCATTTTGATTGGTTGCTAGAGGTTATCCACACTCCACTTAGCACTTTTATCCTCTCACTGTTTTATTAAACAAGGCTGTTCCGAGGGTGGTCACTATGCCAGCCATAGACTTTTTGAATCTCGGCCGGGATTCAAACCATTTATGGGCAGGCTGATGTACCCAAAGTGATCCATCAATGGACTTAGGTACAACCAGCATGTTGGATTTTTAGGATGCAATTTTTGCCAGCAGCTGTAGCTGCTACCAATAATCACTGTGTTCTCTTGACAGGGATGTCTTCCTGCCAGTGGCAGCTGGGGCTCCATGGGCCGGGAGGGGTGGCAGATGGACCGCACCATACCTCCCCCCGGACCACACCAGGCCGCACACTATACCCCCCCAGGACCACAGCAGGACCCCTCCCCCAGCTCACTCACCCTGCCTGGACATGTGCAGCAGCAGCAGCAAACAGCGGAGGCAGTCACGGTGGCGGCTTCTTCCCCCTCAGTCTTCTTCGTCTCCTCCCTTCTCCTCCATGCCCAATGGCATGGCTTCTCCTTTCGGGCAATCAGGAAACTGGTCTCAGGACCCGCTTCCTGATTGGCCAGGAGGAGGATCCATGTGACAATAGTGAATATTCATTCGCTATTGTCACACAACTGGGTGGGCTTGGGGCGCCCCAAGCCCACCCTTTTTTTAGCCTATTAGAGCCTCTAATCACATGCTTAAAAAAAAAAAGCCCCATTGAACTCCATGTGTCTGGCGCCCTGCATGTAGAGTAGGGGGCCGGACGCATAGATAGGGGCGGGGGCACCCCTGCACCCCTAATGCACCAGTCGCGCCACTGCTTCCCGCACCCCCCCCAGGAAAACACAATAGCTCTGTGTGAGGGACTCCTCCATTAACACTGACTGTGTTGTTGAGGACACTGACTTTCTTTCCTGCAAAAAGAGAATCGTATCATCTATGGCTTGCCTAAACAGCCATACACACGTGCCGAATATCAGGCAAAATCGGCCAATTAACATTCGGCCCGTGTGTATGGCAGCCAGTCCGACAGAATCCGGTCGTTCAGCCGAACGGCATCCAATCAGTGCTCTCAGCCAATGGCCGGTGTGTTCTGGCAGAGGGGCTTTCCCCCTGTCAGAACACAATAGCTCAGCGGGGAGATCGCTGAACTAACATCGCTCAGTTAGTACAGTGGCTCCTCCCGAGCTCTTCATGTTATTTTCATTCACCCAGCTGGTTTGAACGAAAAAAAAGTAATAGCGTGTACTAGGGGGGCAAAATGCATCAGGATGAGTGGCTTGGTGGACACATGAAGGCTGAGGCTACTTGTTATCATTTATTCACCTAGGCTGGTTGGGAGTAGCTATGACCCTTCCCTCTTTACAAGAGTATTCAAAGGGCTTTTGATGTTTTGCTATTACAATATATACAACTCTACCGATTGTGGCCAACAGGCAGAGACTTCTACATAGTGCCAAAGACTTCTGTAGCTCCTTAATTTCATTTTTGGTTCTTGAAAAATCCTACGGTTGCTTTTGCATCAGGAGCAAAAGTGCTCAACACACAAAGTTTCGAAGCCTACATTGCATCTATTTTGGGATTCGACACTAAAGCTTGAAGAAAACCTATTTTTGGTGTGGTCCTTATTAGTTCCAACCAACCTAAACCACAAATATTACTTTTGCACCAAAATTTTCTTGTTCCACAACCAACTCATAATATACCATTAAGTACTAAATTCACTGGTGCCAATGTGTGCCAAGGAATGAGGACCAGGAGGACCACACAAAATGTCTACCATGAATACAACCGATCCACTGCTGAACAAAAATATCATCAATAAAGAAGGCATGCACAGACAAGCATTGGATACTTAATATTCTCTGTGCTAGTCTTTCAGATATCATGTACTGGTTCTATAATGAGCTTTTCTTGAACAAAAGAGGCCCACTCTGAAGAGGTGCCCACGCAGGCCAAAGCAACAGGTTGATATTAATAATGACCTCCCTAGCAGCTTATACTTACTGTTTGGCCATCAGGAACAAAAGGAAACCTTGTTACCAGGAGACACTCTATGGGCATTAAGGAACCACCTTCCACTTTGTCTGGAAATGCTATTTTCCATATTTATGTGGAATTTGTGAGTCATTTGCCCTGAAAAAGTATGCAGGTGTCCGACTTTGCATGCAGCATACAGTATTTGTATTACATAAATAGGATCCCTAATCCTGGGACCCTGTAAAACCCACCCGCGGGTTGCATTTTGCCTGCCCACTTTCCATTTAGACATGCCCAAATCCCTTCCGATTTATGAGTTGGTTCTGTCTAGATTGAAAATCTAAATATTCAGGGACCACCCTTCGTGGATGGACCTGCCCAGACCCCACCTCTAATGGCACTTTTCCACTGCAAGTACCGGCTCGACTCTACTCGGCCCTGCTTGGCCCGGTTTGCTTTTCCACTGCTGGTAGAGCATGGTACGGTGTTGGAACGGTTCGGTACGGTACGGTATGGTTTGCTGTTCCACTAAAGTAGTACTAAAGTTAAGTGGGTGGGATAACAACGGGGTGGGTGGGATTCTCTGACCAATCAGTGGCTAGTAGTGACTGCATGCAAAGGATTGTGGGATATGGTACTGGGTATGGTACCTCTTGGAACCACAATCGAGGTGGTACTGTTTTTGAGAGCCGTACCGTTCGGTTCCATGCAGTGGAAAAGCGCCGCCGTACCGTACCGTACCGTACCGAACCGTGTTTCTACACCATACCATGCGGTACCAGCAGTGGAAAAGCACAAAAGCGAGCCGAACCGTTCGTTCCATGCAGTGGAAAAGCGCCATAAAACAGTACCACCTTGATTGTGGTTCCAAGAGGTACCATACCGGTACCATATCCCACAATCCTTTGCATGCAGTCACTACTAGCCACTGATTGGTCAGAGAATCGTTGTTATCCCACTCACTTAACTTTAGTGGAAAAGCAAACCATACCAAACCGTACCGAACCGTTCCAACACCGCACCATGCGGTACCAGCAGTGGAAAAGCAAACCGGGCCAAGCAGGGCCGAGTAGAGCCGAGCCGGTACTTTCAGTGGAAAAGTGCCATTACTATAAGGGGACCACTCCTCATGCTCAGTTTACTGGTTGACCCCATCCAAACCCTGCTTCTAAATATGCACAGACCATGCACATGCAGTAACCCAAATAAGGTCGATACTGTGATCTCAGGACCTGGCCTGGGACACAACATCAGCAGAAAAAGGGACCAAGATGCAAGACTGTCCCAGAAAATCCAAGACAGTTGGCATGTATGGTATTGGGTTTGAGATTCAAGATTGACACCAAAGGATCTGCATAACAGCCAGGAAACTAGCATCATTTAAAGGAGGTCTGATAAGGCAGCTCCTCAGCACAGGTTTCCATTGTTGGCTATATACACTATAAGGTTGATACTGTGATCCCGGGACATGACCTCGGACACAACATCAGCAGAAGAGAGGGCCAAGATGCAAGACTGTCTCAGCAAATCTGGGACAGATGGCATGGATAGTATTGGCTTTGAGATTCAAGATGAACAACAAAGGATCCGCATAATAACAGGCAGGCAACTAGCATCATTTTAAGGAGATCTAATTTGGCATGTCCTAAGGACAGGTTTGCTTAGTTGGCTATATACATTGTAAAACAATGGTTTGCAAACAATCATCATCATTTTCCATTAGCAATTTTTGGATTAATTATTTAAGATTCTTTCTTTCTTAAAATTACCACATTCAGATAAAAGTAATATAACGCATTCACATTACAGTTGCAGACACGTTACAACCTGATTGGCTTGAGCTAGCATTCAATGGATTGCAACATAGATCACATAATTATACTTGCATGAACTTTAGTCCTGCTGCTTCCAGCATTTGTAAGATATCTACAATACAAATTACATTTTTTCTAACAAATATTAAGGACCCAATTTCCATCACTGAAACCCTCAAGGCTCCCCACTTTACTGGTCCCAACCCGACTTTATACACGTATAACATATATATGGAGTGATTGTATTTCTACTAAAAACAGCAAATAAATTATACATCCAATACTAATACTGTATATAGAAAAACGGCCTCTATAGCAGCAAGCCTACTGTGCCTAATGCTAAATTCATTACACTGAATAGTACATGGAGGACCTCAGAGCAGGCCCAAGGTGAGGAAGGGACTTATTAAATGGGTTGAGCGTTGGAGAGTACATGGAGGACCTCAGAACAGGCCGAATTTGAGGAAGGGACTCTTTAATGGACAGTTCACCGGAGAGTACATGGAGGACCTCAGAGCAGGCCAGAGATAAGGAAGGGACTTGTTAATGGATATAGTACATGGAGGACCTCAGAGCAGACCTGAGATAAGGAAGGGGCTTCTTAATGGAGAGTACATAGAGGACTTCACAGCAGGCAAGAGGTAAAGAAGGGACTTGTTAACGGAGAGTACATGGAAGACCTCAGAACAGGCCAGAGTTGAGGAAGGGACTCTTTAATGGACAGCTCACTAGAGAATACACGGAGGACCTCAGAGCAGGCCAGAGATAAGGAATAGGCTTTTTAATGGAGAGTACATGGAGGACCACAGAGCAGGTCAGAGATAAAGAAGGGACTTGTTAATGGAGAGTACATGGAGGACCACAGAGCAGGCCGAAGTTGAGGAAGGGACTCTTTAATGGACAGCTCACTAGAGAATACACGGAGGACCTCAGAGCAGGCCAGAGATAAGAAATGGGCTTTTTAATGGAGAGTACATGGAGGACCCCAGAGCAGGCCAGAGGTAAAGAAGGGACTTTGTCAAAGGAGAGTACATGGAGGACCTCAGAGCAGGTCAGAGATAAAGAAGGGACTTGTTAATGGAGAGTACATGGAGGACCACAGAGCAGGCCGAATGTTGAGGAAGGGACTCTTTAATGGACAGCTCACTGGAGAGTCCTCCATGTAGAGCAAGTCAGAGATAAGGAAAGGGGCTTCTTAATGGAGAGTACATGGAGGATCTCAGAGCAGGTCAGAGGAAAGGAAGGGACTTGTTAATGGAAAGTACATGGAGGACCGCAGAGCAGGCCAGAGATAAGGAAGGGGCTTATTAATGGAGAGTACATGGGGGACCACAAAGCAGGCCGAAGTTGAGGAAGGGACTCTTTAATGGACAGTTCACTGGAGAGTACATGGAGGACCTCAGAGCAAGCCAGAGATAAGGAAGGGACTTCTTAATGGAGAGTACATAGAGGACCTCAGAGCAGTCGAGATAAGGAAGGGACTTGTTAATGGAGAGTACATGGGGGACCACAAAGCAGGCCGAAGTTGAGGAAGGGACTCTTTAATGGACAGCTCACTGGAGAGTACATGGAGGACCTCAGAGCAAGCCAGAGGTAAGGAAAGGGGCTTCTTAATGTACAGTACATGGAAGACCTCAGA
>NC_138779.1:201715113-201850113 GCF_965119305.1 Pelophylax lessonae | reverse complement strand
CGAAATTAGCTGCAAGAATTTGGTTACCGTGGCAACTAAGAGCTGTGTTGTTGATAAACGCACGTCCATGGGGCTTATTTATTACAAACAGTCAATTGTTGCCCATAGCGACCAATCAAATCCTGCCATTTTTCCAGCATTGGCTGTAAAATGAAGATGGAAGAATTTCTTTACCATGGCAACCAAAATTGCCATGTTGCCGCTGAACGAATGGCCATGGGGCTTATTTATTAAAAATAGTTTTTTGATGCCCATAACAACGTAGGCTTAATATAGGTCGAACGCTCAGTATAAGCAGGTTTGGCGGTTTTTATAAACGCGGTCAATTTCATCGACCATAAAGACTTGGCAACGATGATTTTGTAATTAAAAAAAAAAACTCACTGTTGCCCATAGCGACCAACCTATACCTATCATTTTTCCAAGATGAGCTGCGAGAATTTGGTTACCGTGGCAACTAAAAGAGCTGTGTTGTTGATAAACGCACGTCCATGGGGCTTATTTATTACAAACAGTCCATTTTTCCAGCATTGGCTGTAAAATGAAGATGGAAGAATTTTTTTTACAAAGGAAACCAAAATTGCCATGTTGCCGCTGAACGAATGGCCATGGGGCTTATTTATTAAAAACAGTTCTTTGTTGCCCATAACAACCAACCAAATACTGCTATATTTTTGACATTGGCTGCAAATATTAATGGAAGAATTTGGTTACCATGGCAACTAAAAAAGCTGTGTTGTTGATAAACGCACAACCACGGAGCCTAATTGTTAAAAACAGTTCTTTGTTGCCCATAGCGACCAATCAAAACCTGCCATTTTTCAAACATTGGCTGAAAATGAAGATGGAAGAATTTTGTTACTGTGGCAACCAAAATAGCCGTGTTGACAATAAACACGCGTCTTTGGGGCTTATTTATTAAAACAGTTCTTTGTTGCCATAGCGGCCAACCAAATCCTGCCATTTTTCCAACATTGGCTGCAAATGAAGATGGAAGAATTTTGTTACTGTGGCAACCAAAATAGCCATGTTGCCAATAAACGCATGTCCATGGGGCTTGTTTATTAAAACAGTTCTTTGTTGCCATAGCAACCAACCAAATCTTGTCATTTTTCCAATATTGGCTGCAAATATAAACAGAAGAATTTGGTTATCATGGCAACAAGAGAAGCCATGTTGCCCATAGACGCACATCCATAGGGCTTATTTATTAAAAACTGTTTTTCGTTTCCCATAACGATCAACCAAATCCTGCCATTTTTCCAACATTGGCTACAAATATGAATGGAAGAATTTGGTTACCGTGGCAACCAAACGAGCCGCGTTGCCAATAAACGAACGCCCATGGGGCTTATTTATTAAAAACTGTTTTTTGATGCCAATAACCACCAACCAAATCCTGTAATTGTTCCGACATTGGCTACAGATATAAACAGAAGAATTTTGTTACTGTGGTAACCAAAAAAGCCATGTTGCCGACACCTTAAAGTCAATAGGGCTTATTTATTAAAAACTGTTTTTGTTGCCCATAGCAACCACCCAAATCTTGCCATTTTTCCTACATAGGCTACAAAAATGAACAGAAGAATTGTGTTACTGTGGCGACGAAAATAGTTTTATGTTTTAAAATCAGTCCTTTGTTGCCCATGATGACCAACCAAATCTTGTCATTGACCAAATCATGTCACTGACCACCAATGTGAATAGGAACTTCTATTGACCACCAAGGTGAATGAGAACCTCTTCTACTGACCACCAATGTGAATGAGAACCTCTTCTACTGACCACCAATGTGAATGAGAACCTCTTCTACTGACCACCAATGTGAATGAGAACCTCTTCTACTGACCACCAATATGAATGAGAACCTCTTCTACTGACCACCAATGTGAATGAGAACCTCTTCTACTGACCACCAATGTGAATGAGAACCTCTTCTACTGACCACCAATGTGAATGAGAACCTCTTCTACTGACCACCAATATGAATGAGAACCTCTTCTACTGACCACCAATATGAATGAGAACCTCTTCTACTGAGCACAAATATGAATGAGAACCTCTTCTACTGACCACCAAGGTGAATGAGAACCTCTTCTACTGACCACCAATGTGAATGAGAACCTCTTCTACTGACCACCAATGTGAATGAGAACCTCTTCTACTGACCACCAAGGTGAATGAGAACCTCTTCTACTGACCACCAAGGTGAATGAGAACCTCTTCTACTGACCACCAAGGTGAATGAGAACCTCTTCTACTGACCACCAAGGTGAATGAGAACCTCTTCTACTGAGCACCAATGTGAATGAGAACCTCTTCTACTGACCACCAATGTGAATGAGAACCTCTTCTACTGACCACCAATGTGAATGAGAACCTCTTCTACTGACCACCAAGGTGAATGAGAACCTCTTCTACTGACCACCAATGTGAATGAGAACCTCTTCTACTGACCACCAATGGGAATGAGAACCTCTTCTACTGAGAACAGGACCATCACAATATCCTCCTGGATTTGGCTGATGGCGTGGTGTGCACTAAGGCTTTATTCACACCTATATTTGACCAATATTAAGATATATCTGCATTGTCGTGTGAATGGGAACATCTACTGACCACCAATGTGAATGGGAACATTTACTGACCACCGAAGTGAATAGAAACATCTCCTACTGACCACCAATGTGAATGGGAACCTCTCCTACAGACAATGAATGTAAATGGGAACTTTCACTGACCATTAATAAGAACGAGAACCTTTCCTACTGACCACCAATGCGAATGGGAACTTCTCCTACTGACCATCAACATGAATGGGAACTTCTACGGACCACCAATGTGAATGGGAACTTCTCCTACTGACCATCTTTGTGAACAGGATCCTCTCTTACTGACAAAGAATGTGAATGGAAACTTCTCCTACTGACCACCAGTTTGAATATGAAAATCTCCTTCTGACCACAAATGTAAATGTTTTTTCCTACTGACCACCAATGAGAAAGGGAACCTCTCCCACTAACCATGAGTGTGAATGGGAACATCTCCTACTGACTACCAATGTGAATGGGAACCACTCCTACAGACAATGAATGTAAATGGGAACTTTCACTCACCATTAATAAGAACGAGAACCTCTCCTACTGACCACCAATGCGAATGGTAACGTCTCCTACTGACCATCAACGTGAATGGGAACTTCTACGGACCACCAATGTGAATGGGAACTTCTCCTACTGACCATCAACATGAATGGGAACTTCTACTGACCACCACTGTGAATAGGAACTTCTCCTACTGACCATCAACATGAATGGGAACTTCTACGGACCACCAATGTGAATGGGAACTTCTCCTACTGACCATCAACATGAATGGGAACTTCTACGGACCACCAATGTGAATGGGAACTTCTCCTACTGACCATCAACATGAATGGGAACTTCTACGGACCACCAATGTGAATGGGAACTTCTCCTACTGACCACCAGTTTGAATAAGAAAATCTCCTTCTGACCACAAATGTAAATGTTTTTTCCTACTGACTACCAATGAGAAAAGGAACCTCTCCCACTGACCATGAGTGTGAATGGAAACCTCCTACAGACAATGAATGTAAATGGGAATTTTCACTGACCATTAATAAGAACGAGAACCTTTCCTACTGACCACCAATGCGAATGGGAACTTCTCCTACTGACCATCAACATGAATGGGAACTTCTACGGACCACCAATGTGAATGGGAACTTCTCCTACTGACCATCAACATGAATGGGAACTTCTACGGACCACCAATGTGAATGGGAACTTCTCCTACTGACCATCTTTGTGAACAGGAACCTCTCTTACTGACAACGAATGTGAATGGGAACTTCTCCTACTGACCACCAGTTTGAACAAGAAAATCTCCTTCTGACCACAAATGTAAATTTTTTTTCCTACTGACCACCAATGAGAATGGGAACCTCTCCCACTGACCATGAGTGTGAATGGGAACATCTCCTACTGACTACCAATGTGAATGGGAACCTCTTCTTCAGACAATGTATGTAAATGGGAACTTTCACTGACCATTAATAAGAACGAGAACCTCTTCTACTGACCACCAATGCGAATGGTAATGTCTCCTACTGACCATCAACGTGAATGGGAATTTCTACTGACCACCAATGTGAATGGGAATTTCTACTGACCACCAATGTGAATGGTAACTTCTCCTACTGACCATCAACGTGAATGGGAACTTCTCCTACTGACCATCAACATGAATGGGAACTTCTCCTACTGACCACCAATGTGAATGGGAACTTCTCCTACTGACCATCTTTGTGAACAGGAACCTCTCTTACTGACAACGAATGTGAATGGGAACTTCTCCTACTGACCACCAGTTTGAACAAGAACCTCTCCTTCTGACCACAAATGTAAATGTTTTTTCCTACTGACCACCAATGAGAAAGGGAACCTCTCCCACTAACCATGAGTGTGAATGGGAACTTCTCCTACTGACCACCAATGTGAAAGGGAACTTCTCCAATTGACCACCAAGTTGAACAGGAGCCTTTCCTACTGAACACCAATGTAAATAGTTTTGTGTCAGTGGTTGAGAAAGCAGTGAGGCTGCTGGAGTAACTTGATATCCAACCAACATCTTCAGGAGATCAGGATTGGTAGCCTATGTGTTTATCTACATTAATTATATCTTGCCAGGAAAAAGACCCATCACAATATCCTCCTGGCTTTGGCTGGTGGCATGGTGTGCACTAAGGCTTTAGTCACACCTATATGTGACCATTAATAAGATATATCTGCATTGCCATGTGAATGGGAACATCTCCTACTGACCCCAATGTGAATAGGAACATCACCTACTGTGAATGGGAACATCTCCTACTGACCACCAATGTGAATGGGAACATCTCCTACTGACCCCAATGTGAATGGGAACATCTCCTACTGACCCCAATGTGAATGGGAACATCTCCTACTGACCACAATGTGAATGGGAACATCTCCTACTGACCCCAATGTGAATGGGAACATCGCCTACTGACCACCAATGTGAATGGGAACATCTCCTACTGACCACCAATGTGAATGGGAACATCTCCTACTGACCCCAATGTGAATGGGAACATCTCCTACTGACCCCAATGTGAATGGGAACATCTCTTACTGACCCCAATGTGAATGAGAACCTCTCCTACTGACCATTAATGTGAAGGGGAACTTCTCCTACCAACTACCAAAGCAAATAGGAACTTCTCCTACTGACCATTAATGTGAACGGGAACCTCTTCTACTGACCACCAATGGGAATGGGAACATCTCCTACTGACCACCAATGTGAATGGGAACATCTCCTACTGACCACCAATGTGAATGGGAACATCTCCTACTGACCACCAATGTGAATGGGAACATCTCCTACTGACCACCAATGTGAATGGGAACATCTCCTACTGACCCCAATGTGAATGGGAACATCTCCTACTGACCATTAATGTGAAGGGGAACTTCTCCTACTGACTACCAATGCAAATAGGAACTTCTCCTACTGACCATTAATGTGAACGGGAACCTCTTCTACTGACCACCAATATGAATGGGAACCTCTTCTACTGACCACCAATATGAATGGGAAATTCTCCTACTGACCACCAATGTGAATGAGAACTTCTCCCACTGACCAGGAGTGAGAATATGAACCTCTCCTACTGACCACCAATGTGAAAGGGAACTTCTCCGATTGACCACCAAGTTGAACAGGAAGCCTTTCCTACTGAACACCAATGTAAAGGGGAGCTTCTCCTACTGACCACAAATGAGAATGAGAACCTCTCCTTCTGACCACCAATGTGAAATGGGAACTTCTACTGACCACCAAGTTTGAAGGGGAGCCTCTCTTACTGATCATCAATGTAAATTCTGCAGAAAGTGCAGAGTCCGGAGGAGAACCAGAGGAGGGCTGGAGTCAGCTGCTGGAGTCTGTTGAGTGCTTAGACCAGGGGAGGCAGAGACAAGGGGGTGCTACGGCTGCACAGAGAAGAGCAGGATCTGGCAGAGGAGTTCTGTCCTCCTCTCTGCTGCTGACCACTGAGACAAGGTAAGGTGAGAGATAGGGGGGTGCCTCAGCTACAGGCCTGCCGCCCCCCCCCCCCATATGCTCTCCCACCCCCCATCCCATTGAAACTTGGAATGGGGGGGTGGGAGAGCACATGCGGGGGGGGGGGCAGCAATTTTAATTTTGCCTAGGGCGGCAAAAATCCTTGCAGTGGCCCTGGGTGAGGGCCACATGGCCACATGAAATGGTCTGGTGGGCTGGTTTCGGCCCACGGCCCTTGTGTTTTATACATGTGTGCTACAGGTTTGGTATTTATTGAGGCGCAGCGACTTCACTGCAGAATAATACCTATAAACCAATTTAGGAGAGATATATAATTACCAACGTAGCGTATCCTAACCTTCTTCAATTATCTTGCACGTGATTGGCTGACATTCAATAGCTCAGCAGTACGGTGTTCCTGGAAATTAATAAATCAGTAAAGAGGGCTTTCTATAGACGTCCTAATGCGCTTCAGAAAAATATATAGGCAGAAAAAATAATCTGGCATAATGCACAAAAATAACCCTTATGTCGGCTTGCCCTAGATTGATAAATGCCCCGGCCTGGGGTGTATTTTTTTTTTTTTTTTTTTTACCAGCCTGTCCCTGCGGGGGTCTGTCCGGAGGGGACAGGGGGACGTGCTGGCTGTTGTCCTTGCTAGCAGGGACAGTGTTAATGCAGCAGCAGGCATGGAGTTAATGATGCCGTCTCATGCGGAGATGGTACTACACCAGAGGGTTCCCGCGGTGTCTGGCTCCTTTGTTCCCGCATAGAAAGGGGTCACTGTTGCAGGTGTAGAAAGATTCTTTTTTTTTTTTTTTTTTTTTGAGCCCCTCCAGCAAGGAAAAGGGATTTCTAAGTAAGCTCCGTCTTAAAGTTCATCTTTGCAGCTTAACGAGAACAAAACAAAAAAAAAAAAGGATGCATCTCCTACGTGACGGCGTTACATTGAGACATGTCCTTAAAGGGTCAGTCCACTTAAAAATATTGATAAATTCTGGAGACATTAATATGAAAAAAAAATGCTTTTAGCGCCATTTTTTTTTTTTTTTTTATGCCTCTGAACTTAGTACCTAAAAATTTTGGTAAATTCTGGAGATTTAATATAAAATAAATAAATAAATAAATAAAAAATGGTATAGGCCTAATGCGCATGGGCAAAAAAAAAAATGCTTTTAGCGCCATTTTATTATTATTTATTTATTTATTTTTTTATGTCTCTGAACTCAGTTCTATAATTTTTTTATATTAGTCTTCACGAGAATAAAACATTTTTTTAGCCAGTCACATTCTGGAGATTTAATATAAAAAAAAATGGTATAGGCCTAATACGCATGGGCAAACAAAAAATAAATGCTTGTAGCGCCATTTTATTATTATTATTTTTTTTTTTTATGCCTCTGAACTTAGTTCTATAATTTTATATTAGTCTTCACAAGAATTTTTTTAGCCAGTCACATATCTAAAAATTACCTTTATTGTACAGTCCTGAAAATTTTGGTAAATTCTGGAGATTTAATATAAATAAATAAAAAATGGTATAGGCCTAATACGCATGGGCAAAAAAAAAAAAAAATGCTTTTAGCGCCATTTTATTTTTTTATTTATTTTTTTATGCTTCTGAACTCAGTTCTATAATTTTTTATATTAGTCTTCACGAGAATAAAACATTTTTTTAGCCAGTCACATATCTAAAAATTACCTTTATTGTAGAGTCCTGAATAAAATCGCATCACCACAAATACAGTAGGGAGGATACAGCATAGAAAAGCCAACGAGTTACATTGAGACATGTCCTTAAAAGGTCAGTACACCTAAAAATTTTGGTAAATTCTGGAGATTTAATATAAAAAAAAATGGTATAGGCCTAATACGCATGGCCAAACAAAAAATAAATGCTTGTAGCGCCATTTTATTATTATTTTTTTTTTTTTTATGCCTCTGAACTTAGTTCTATAATTTTATATTAGTCTTCACAAGAATTTTTTTACCCAGTCACATATCTAAAAATTACCTTTATTGTACAGTCCTGAAAATTTTGGTAAATTCTGGAGATTTATTATAAAAAAATAAAAAAAAATAAAAAATGGTATCGGCCTAATGCGCATGGGCAAAAAAAAAAAAAAAATGCTTTTAGCGCCATTTTATTTTTTTAATTTTTTTTTTATGCCTCTGAACTTAGTTCTATAATTTTATATTAGTCTTCACGAGAATAAAACATTTTTTTAGCCGTTCACATATCTAAAAATTACCTTTATTGTCCTGAATAAAATCGCATGAACACAAATACAGTAGGGGGGATACAGACTACCTAAAAAATGTTGGCAAATTCTGGAGATTTATATGAAAAAAAAAATACAGAAAAAATTCAGAAAAAATATCTAAAAAATTATTTATAAGAAAAAAAATACAGAAAAAAATGGTATAGGCCTAATGCGCATGGGCAAAAAAAAAAATGCTTTTAGCGCCATTTTTTTTTTTATGCCTCTGAACTTAGTTCTATAATTTTATATTAGTCTTCACGAGAATAAAACATTTTTTTAGCCAGTCACATATCTAAAAATTACATTTATTGTAGAGTCCTGAATAAAATCGCATCACCACAAATACAGTAGGGAGTATACAGCATAGAAAAGCCAACGCGTTACATGGAGACATGTCCTTAAAAGGACAGTCCACCTAAACATTTTGGTAAATTCTGGAGATTTAATTAAGATAAATAAATAAATAAATAATGGCATAGGCCTAATGCGCATTGGCAAAAAATAAATAAAAATAAAATGCTTTTAGCGCCATTTTATTTATTTATTTTTATGCCTCTGAACTTAGTTCTATAATTTTATATTAGTCTTCACGAGAATAAAACATTTTTTTAGCCAGTCGCATATCTAAAAATTACTTTTATTGTCCTGAATAAAATTGCATGACCACAAATACAGTAGGCATAAAGCATAAAACATAAAATAAATAAATAATAATAAATAAAGCATAAAACAGCCAACGCTTTACACTGAGAAGTCCTTAAAGGGTCAGTCTACCTAAAAATTTTGGTAAATTCTGGAGATTTAATATAAAAAAATAAATAAATAAATAAAAAATGGTATAGGCCTAATGCGCATGGGCAAAAAAAAAAAAAAAAAAAATGCTTTTAGCGCCATTTTATTTTTTTATGCTTCTGAACTTAGTTCTATAACTTGATATTAGTCTTCACGAGAATAAAACATTTTTTAGCCGATCATATATCTAAAAATTACCTTATTGTAGAGTCCTAAATAAAATCGCATGACCACAAATACAGTAGGGAGTATACAGCATAGAAAAGCCAACGCGTTACATTGAGACATGTCCTTAAAAGGTCAGTCCACCTAAAAGTTTTGGTAAATTCTGGAGATTTAATATAAAAAAATAAATAAATAAATAAAAAATGGTATAGGGCTAATGCGCATGGGCAAAAAAAAAAAAAAAATGCTTTTAGCGCCATTTTATTTTTTTATTTTTTTTATGCTTCTGAACTTGGTTCTATAATTTTATATTAGTCTTCACAAGAATAAAACATTTTTTTAGCCAGTCACATATCTAAAAATTACCTTTATTGTCCTGAATAAAATCGCATCACCACAAATACAGTAGGGAGGATAAAGCATAGAACAGCCAACGCTTTACACTGAGATGTCCTTAAAGGGTCAGTCTACATAAAAATTTTGGTAAACTTTGGAGATTTAGAGACAAAAAAAAAAAAAAGATGGTATTGGCCCCCATGTGCATTGGCAAAAAAAAAAAAATGCTTTTAGCACTATTTTTTTTTTTATGCTTCTGAACTCTAATTTTATATTAGTCTTCAAGAGAATAAAAAAAATTCAGTCAATCGCACATAGTTTGAATAAAATTGCATAACCAGAAATTCAGTAGGGGGATACAGCATAGAACAGCCAATGGGTTACATTGAGAAATGTCCTTAATGGGTCAGTCCACCTAAAAAATTTGGTAAAAAATAAAACAAATGCTGCCATGACATCTAAGAATTGGTAAGCTGTGATATAATAAATGTTTGCTTTGGGGTTTAATACCGTATTAAGGCTTATGTACGCGGATGCCAATACAGGCGTACAGTATATAATACGCTTGTATTTGCCGCGCCTGGGAGCGCCAACTGATGCGTAATTCTGCCATGAGACTGCATTGACAAAAAAAGCTGTGTGCGGGCATACGCCTGTAAAGGCCGGTACTTGCGCTGACATGCGCACGTGCATGGGCATGATTTTGTGAACGCAAAACGTTCGCATTAAGAAGGCAAATAATCGCTTCCCTGGAAAACAATTTATTTTTATTATTTATTTATTTATTTATATATATATATATATATATATATATATATATATATATATATATATATATATATTTTATTTATCTATTTTATATATATATATATATATATATATATATATATATATATATAATATTTATTTATTTTATTATATATATTTTTTATATTTATTTATTTTTATTTATTTATTTTATATATATATATATATATATATATATATATATATATTTTTTTTTATTTATCTATTTTATATATATATATATATATATATTTTTTTTTTATTTATCTATTTTATATATATATATATATATATATATATATATATATATATATATATATATATATATGTATATATGTATATATATATATATATATATATATATATATATATATATATATATATAATATTTATTTATTTATTTTATTATATATATTTTTTTATATTTATTTATTTTTATTTTTATTTATTTTTTTAAATTAGAAGATTTTTTTTATCAGGATATGGAAGTTCTGAGCACACTTACAGTGGGTGGCGCGATCGCTAAGCGCTAAGTGACAGCCGCGAGGTGCGGGGGAGTCTTCTTCCTGCAGCGCAATCTCATTAGTACCCCGAGCACGCGCATCAAGGAATCCCGCTGTGGTAAAGAGAAGCGACTTCTATCAACCGGTCACTTCTGGCGTTCTTGTGCGGCGCGGTATCATGCGTGGTTGTCTCCCGTGTTAACGCGCATCGAAGCTCCGGTCACACGAGTGTGATTCCAACGCCGCGCATTTTTTAAGTGCGACTTCTATCAAACGGTCACTTCTGGCATTCTTGTGCGGCGCGGTAACACGCGTGGTTGTCTCCCGCGTTAATGTGCGTCGAAGCTCTGTTCACACCAGCGCGACTCCGTCGCACGTTTGTGCGACTGCTATCAACTGGTCACTTCTGGCGTTCTTGTGCGGTGCGGTAAAACGTGTGGTCATCTCACGCGTTAACAAGCATCGAAGCTCCGGTCACACAAGCGTGACTCCAACGTTGTGCAATTTCAAGTGCGGCTTTCATACAACTTACACTTTTTAAAACTCAAGTCGCAAGAAAGTCGCATCAATGTATCAATTTTCGCGATTCGGCACTGCGTTACTATAACTGACAATTGCGCGGTCGTGCGACGCTGTACCCTAATAAAATTGATGGTCTTTTTTTCCCCACAAACAGAGCTTTCTTTTGGTGGTATTTGATCCCCTATGCGATTTTTATTTTTTGCGCCATAAACAAAAAAAAGAGCGACAATTCTGAAAAAAAAAAAAAACAATATTTTTCACATTCTGCTATATAACATTCCCAATAAAAAAAAAAAAAAAATGAAAATTAAAAATTTTCAACGTTTTCGGCCAATTTGTTTTCTGCTACATATTTCTGGTAAAAAACAAAAAAAATCGCAATAAGCGTATTTTGATTGGTTTGCGCAAAAGTTATCGTGTCTACAAACTACAGGAAAGATTTATGTCATTTTGGTTTTTTTTTTTACTAGTAATGGCGGCGATCATTTGGTGGTATTTTATCACCTCTGCATTTTTAATTTGTTTGTGCTATAAACAAAAAAAAGAGCGACAAATTTGAAATAAAAAAAAAATATTTTTTACTTTCTTCTATAAAACTTATTTGGATTTTTTTTTTACCAGCAGAATACATATTGGCCTAAATTGATGAAGAAATTTGATTTTTTTTTACATTTTCTATATATTTTCTATTTTATATAAAACATATCCAATAAAAAATGTAAAAAAAATCTATATATAATAAAATGTAAAAAAAATCTTTATATAAAACATATCCAATAAAAAAATGTAAAAAAATCTATATATAATAAAATGTAAAAAAAATCTTTATATAAAACATATCCAATAAAAAAAATTTAAAAAAAATATAATTTCTTCATCAATTTAGGCCAATATGTATTCTTCTGGTAAAAAAAAAAAAATCCAAATAAGTGTACAGTATATTCATTGGTTTGTGCAAAAGTTATCGCATCTACAAACTAGGGGATAGATTTATGGAATTTTTATTTTATTTATTTATTTTTTACTAGAATTGGCGTCGATCAGCGATTTTTAGCGGGACTGCAATGTTGGACACAACACTATTTCGGGGACCAGTGACACTAATACAGTAATCAGTGCTAAAAAATATGCACTGTCACTATTCTAATGACACTGGCTGGGAATGGGTTAACATCAGGGGCAATCAAGGGGTTAAATGTGTCCCTAGGGGGTGCTTTCTAAGGCTCCATTCATATATAGGCGTTTCGGATCGTTAACCCGAATCATTGCAAATCGCGGGACGCCTGTACGATTCCTGTGCCCACAACTCTGAACCCCTTGCAAGTCGCGGGACGCCTGACGGGATAAAATCGCACAAACAGGATCGCGGTACGCCTGACGCCCCAAAAGAAGTAAAAGGCTGCGTTCACATATTGGCGTCTCGGATCGCATGCAGAATCGTGATCCCGAATCATTGCAAATCGCGGGACACCCATACGATTCCCGTGACTTGCAATGGCACCCCAAACACAGCGCGACTTTGCAACGATCGTCGCCTGACCAATCGTGGTAAACGGAATCGCAGGACGCCTGACGCCCCAAAAGAAGTACAAGGCTGCGTTCACATATTGGCTCGGATCGCATGCAGAATCGTTAACCCGAATCATTGCAAATCGCGGGACGCCTGTACGATTCCTGTGCTCACAACTCCAAACCCTTGCAAGTCGCGGGATGCCTGACGGGATAAAATCGCACAAACAGAATCGCGGTACGCCTGACGCCCCAAAAGAAATACAAGGCTACGTTCACATATTGGCGTCTCGGATCGCATGCAGAATCGTGATCCCGAATCATTGCAAATCGCGGGACACCTGTATGATTCCCGTGACTTGCAATGGCACCCCAAACACAGCGCGACTTTGCAACGATCATCGCCCGACGAATCGTAGTAAAATCGTGCAAACAGAATCGCGGGACGTCTGTCTTTTTTTTTTGGGCGACAGGCATCCCGCCATTTTGTTTGTGCGATTTTACTGCGACGATCACTGCAAAATCATGCCACGTTTGGGGTGCCATTGCAAGTCACGGGAATCGTACAGACGGCCCGCGACTTGCAATGGTACGGAATCACAGGCAGAATCGTGGCAATTCTGCCCGCGATCCGAAACGCCTATATGTGAATGGAGCCTTACTGTGCGGGGGAGGTGCTTTAACTGGGGGAAGACAGAGATCCGTGTTCCTGCTTAGCAGAAGAGCAGAAGCACAATATCTCCATCTTAAACCCCCCCCCCCCCCAGCTGAGTCACAGCTTTATTGCCCCCCCCCCCAACCCCCTAACGTTTCCTCTTTAGTTGGCCAGGGAGGTACACATGCCGCAACTGTGACACTACACTTCATGGGGGAGGGGAGGGGGGGTGGTAAAAACATGGATCAACCACACTTTTTTACTGCCTCCTCCTGGCCACAAGTGTAGATGAGAGCTAAGGGCTTGTTTCTACTGGCGGTTGGGGGGAGGGGCTACAACCCCCTCCCCCCCCGGTTGAGTCAAAGCTTTATTGCCCCCCCATCCACCTAATACCTCCTCTTTAGTTGGCCAGGGAGAAACACCGTGACGGTGATGATACACTTCATGGGGGGGGGGGGGGGTGGTAAGAATGTGGCTCAACCGCACTAAGGGCTTGTTTCCACTGGCAGTTGGGGGGGGCTACTTCCCCCCCCCCCCAGGTTGAGTCACATTTTTTTGCCCCCCCCCCACTACTTCCTCTTTAGTTGGCCAGAGAGAAACACATGCCGCAACAGTGATGATACACTTCATGGGGGGGGGGGGGTAAAAATGGGGCTCAACCGCACTTTTTTTTTTTACTGCCTCCTCCCGCCCACAAGTATAAACGAGACCTAAGGGCTTATTTCCACTGGCAGTAGGGGGGGGGGGGCTACACCCCCCCCCCAGGTTGAGTCACATTCCCCCCCCCCCCACTTCTTCCTCTTTAGTTGGCCAGGGGGGTACACATGCCATGACCGTGATGCTACACTTCATAGTGAATGGGGCCTCTCCGCACGTGGTTGCAGCACACTAGTGCGGGGTCCAGGGGGTTAAATCAAGCAGCGAGGGGGCAATACAATGGTAAAGTTGGGAAGATCCCTCATACTGTTCATAGTGCAAATGATCCAAAACGACAGCCAGCTACCCCTAAAATTGCAGACATAAAAAATCACCCAATCATCATTCACTCCAATATTACATTTCTCCCCCGTCCTCATCGAATGTCCTCTAGATGTATAACCTGGCTTTGTGCATTCGATTTAACCTTCATTTTACCCATCAGAGAGGAATGCAATGAAAGAATTTATCATCTATAAAGGATTCATTCCTGGTCAGCACTTCCCCAATGTGCGCAAAATCCGGTGCGTTTTATGCGCCATTTGTATACGGCAGCCCTTTTATTTCAACTGCCTCCCCTACGAGCAACAAGCACGGCAAAAAGGGCCCATTCACACACCAGGGGGCAGTAAAAGCAGGTGGTTGAGGTGTGGTTTTACCACAAGGGGGGGAGAATATTTGCTGGAAGGAGGGATTTGGGAGGGGGGGGATTTTTGCTGGGAGGGGGGATTGGCGGTAAGGAGGGGTTTTGCTGGGAGGGGAGAGGATTTTTGCTGAGAAGGAGGATTGGGGGGGAGGTTCCTGGGAGGAGGAATTGGGGAGGAGGAGTTTTGCTGGGAGGGAGGATTGGGGGGGGGGGATTTTTCCTGGGAGGAGGAATTGGGGAGGAGGAGTTTTGCTGGGAGGAAGGATTGGAGGGGGATTTTTCCTGGGAGGAGGAATTGGGGGCAAGGAGGAGTTTTGCTATAAATGAGGGGGGGCTGGGGGGGGAGTTTTGCTGGCAGGAGAAGGAGGATATTTTCTAGGAGGAAAGACTGGGGGGGGGGGGAGAATTTTTTCTTGGAGGAGGACTGGAGGGGGGAAGATTTTTTTCTGGGAGAAAGAATTGGAGGAGGGGGGATTTTTACTGGGATGAGGAATTTGGAGAGAAGGAGGAGTTTTGCTTGGAAGGGGGCTTGGGGGGGGGAGAAGGATTTTTGCTGGGAGGAGAAATTGAGGTGGAAGGAGGCGTTTTGCTGGGAGAGGGGAGGGGGCATGAGGATTTTTGGTGGGATAGGGGATTGGGGGAAGGATTTTTGCTGGGACGAGAAATGGGGGTGATTTTTGCTGGGTAGCGGATTGGGGGCCAAAGAAGGATGTTTACTGGGAGGAGGAATTGGGGGAGAAGGAGGAGATTTGCTGGGGGGGCTTGGGGGAAAGAAGAATTTTTACTGGAAGGAGAAATTGAGGTGGAGCGATGCGTTTTGCTGGGAGGGGGGAAGGGGAAGGATGATTTTTGCTGGGAGGAGGAATGGGGTGATTTTTTCTGGGAAGGGGATTGGGGGCGAAGAAGGATTTTTATTGGGAGGAGGAATTGGGGGCAAGGAGGAGTTTTGCTATGAATGAGGGGGGACTGGGGGGGGAGGAGGAGTTTTGCTGGCAGGAGAAGGAGGATATTTTCTAGGAGGAAAGACTGGGGAGGGGGGGGAGAATTTTTTCTTGGAGGAGGACTGGAGGGGGGAAGATTTTTTCTGGGAGAAAGAATTGGAGGGGGAGGGGATTTCTGCTGGGAGGGGGGATTTTAACTGGGATGAGGAATTGGGAGAGAAAGAGGAGTTTTGCTTGGAAGGGGGCTGGGGGGGGGAGGATTTTTGCTGGGAGGAGAAATTGAGGTGGAAGGAGGCGTTTTGCTGGGAGAGGGGAGGGGGCATGAGGATTTTTGCTGGGAGAGGGGATTGGGGGAAGGATTTTTGCTGGGAGGAGAAATGGGGGTGATTTTTGCTGGTTAGCAGATTGGGGGCCAAAGAAGGATGTTTACTGGGAGGAGGAATTGGGGGAGAAGTAGGAGATTTGCTGGGAGGGGGGCTTGGGGGAAAGAAGAATTTTTACTGGAAGGAGAAATTGAGGTGGAGCGATGCGTTTTGCTGGGAGGGGGGAAGGGGGAGGAGGATTTTTGCTGGGAGGAGGAATGGGGTGATTTTTTCTGGGAAGGGGATTGGGGGCGAAGAAGAATTTTTATTGGGAGGAGGAATTGGGAGAGAAGGAGGAGTTTTGCTGGGAGGGGGGATTGGGGGAAGGATTGCTGCTGGGAGCAGGAATGGGGTGATTTTTTCTGGGAGGGGGATTGGGGGCACAGAAGGATCTTAACTTGGAGATGGAATTTGTGGGAGAAGGAGAAGTTTTGCTGGGAGGGATGGCTGGGGAGTGGGGGGGGGGGGGAGAGAAGGATTTTTACTGGGAGAAATGGAGGTGGAAGGAGGAGTTTTGAGGGAGGGGGGATGGGGGAGGGGGAGATTATTTGCTGGGAGAAGGGATTGGGTGAAAAGGAGTAATATTGCTGTATTGCTGGGAGGGGGGGATGGGGTAGAAGGAGTTTTGCTTGAAAGAAAAATTAAGGGGGGAGATAGAGTTTAGCTGGGAGGGGGGATTGGCAGGAGGATTTTTGCTGGGAGGGAGGATTGGGTGAGGACTTTTGCTTGGAGAGAGGAAAATGGGGGGGGGGGGGTATTTTTTTTGCTGGGAGGGGGAATTGAGGGGGTAGAGGTTTTGCTGGCAGGGGGGAGGATTTTTGCTGGGAGGGAGGAATGGGGGGGGGGTTTCTGGGAGGGGGGATTGGGGGGATTTTTGCTAGGAGGAGGGGTGGAGGGGAGGATATGTGCTGGGAGGGAGGAATAGGGGGGATTTTTTGCTGGGGGGGGTTGCTAGGAGGGGGGATCGAGGGAGAATATTTGCTGGGAGGGAGGAATAGGGGGGGATTTTTTGCTGGGAGGGGGGATTGGGAGGATTTTTGCTAGGAGAGGGATGGGGGGGAATGTTTTCTGGGATGAAGGATTAGGAGGGGATTTTTTGCTGGGAGGGGGAATTGCGGGAGTAGGAGGAGTTTTGCTGGCAAGAGGGAGGGTTTTTGGTGGGAAGGGGATTGGGGGGGATTTTTTGCTGGGATGGGGGATTGGGGGGATTTTTGCTAGGAGGGGGGATGGTGGGAGGATATTTGCTGGGAGGGAGGAATAGGGGGGATTTTTTGCTGGGAGGGGGGATTGGGGGGGTTTTTGCTACGAGGGGGGATGGGGAGAGGATATTTGCTGGGAGGGAGGAATGGGGGGGTTGTGAGGAGGGGGGTGGGGGAAGGATATTTGCTGGGAGGGGGGATTGGGGGGATTTTTGCTAGGAGGGGGGATGGGGGGAATGTTTTCTGGGATGAAGGATTAGGGGGGGATTTTTTGCTGGGAGGGGGAATTGCGGAAGTAGGAGGAGTTTTGCTGGCAAGGGGGAGGGTTTTTGGTGGGAGGGATATTGGGGGGGGGATTTTTTGCTGGGATGGGGGATTGGGGGGATTTTTGCTAGGAGGGGGGATGGTGTGGTGGGAGGATATTTGCTGGGAGGGAGGAATAGGGGGGATTTTTTGCTGGGAGGGGGGATTGGGGGGGTTTTTGCTACGAGGGGGGATGGGGAGAGGATATTTGCTGGGAGGGAGGAATGGGGGGGGGGTTGTGAGGAGGGGGGGTGGGGGGAGGATATTTGCTGGGAGGGGGGGATTGGGGGGATTTTTGCTAGGAGAGGGATGGGGGGGAATGTTTTCTGGGATGAAGGATTAGGAGGGGATTTTTTGCTGGGAGGGGGAATTGCGGGAGTAGGAGGAGTTTTGCTGGCAAGGGGGAGGGTTTTTGGTGGGAAGGGGATTGGGGGGGGGATTTTTTGCTGGGATGGGGGATTTGGGGGATTTTTGCTAGGAGGGGGGATGGTGGGAGGATATTTGCTGGGAGGGAGGAATAGGGGGGATTTTTTGCTGGGAGGGGGGATTGGGGGGGTTTTTGCTACGAGGGGGGATGGGGAGAGGATATTTGCTGGGAGGGAGGAATGGGGGGGGGGTTGTGAGGAGGGGGGGTGGGGGGGAATGTTTTCTGGGATGAAGGATTAGGAGGAGATTTTTTGCTGGGAGGGGGAATTGCGGAAGTAGGAGTTTTGCTGGCAAGGGGGAGGGTTTTTGGTGGGAGGGAGATTGGGGGGATTTTTGCTAGGAGGGGGAATGGTGGGAGGATATTTGCTGGGAGGGAGGAATAGGGGGGATTTTTGCAAGGAGGGGGGATGGGGGGAGGATATTTGCTGGGAGGGAGGATTGGGGGGATTTTTGCTAGGAGGGGGGATGGGGGGAATGTTTTCTGGGATGGAGGATTAGGAGGGGATTTTTTGCTGGGAGGGGGAATTGCAGGAGTAGGAGGAGTTTTGCTGGCAAGGGGGAGAGTTTTTGGTGGGAGGGGGATTGGGGGGGATTTTTTCAAGGAGGGGGGATATTTGCTGGGAGGGAGGATTAGGGGTGATTTTTTTTGCAGGGAGGGGGGATTGAGGGGGTGGGAGGAATTTTCCCCCTGCATTCAGGTAGGTGTTAAAGCGACAGACGCCTGCCCTGGTATCAGTCAAGGCTGCAATGTAGGACGGCGCTCACAAGGTTTTTAGGGCAGCCATTGCGTCAATGTCATCCCCAGTCATTATTTTCAGCAAGCAGCAGTTAAGGGGTTAAGGGCGGCAGGGATATTCAGGTGGTGGTGGGGCCCCTAGGGGCCCCATAGGGACTTGGCAATGGGGGGGACTGAATAAAGTGGCCGGATTCTGTAACGCTCTGAAGTCTTTTCCTGTTAATGTTGCATAAATGTTTTTACAAAAGCATAAAAAAATCCTGCACGGCCTCTGGCTGCTTCATTGCCTTCCAGCAGGCAAGCGGTTAATTCTGCAAGGGTTATGCTCTTCCCTGCAGCGTCAATGGCCCAGCAGGTAAAGGGTTAATGCTGTGGTGTCATGCAGCAGCTCCCCCCCCCCCTTCTCTTTACTCTGGAAACCCACAGACATTCATGCTGCAGGATGTGGGCTTTTGCAGAGCCAGCCGGCTTTATGCTGAGCGTGTTCCCCATTGGGTATTTATAGGGTTAATTCTGCAGTGCCGGATGCTGCGAAGGGTCAGCCAGGGTTCTAAAAGGCCCCGCCGCCGGCAAGTTACAGTTGCAGCCATGCCATAATCGGCAACGTCCCACGCTGGGGGGCTTAAAAAAGGGCAGTACGGCTTTTTTTTTTTTTTTTTTAGCAGGGCGTCAGTTCATTTTTTTTTTTTTTGGGGGGGGGGGGGCATCTACAGCAAGGAAGGGGTTAACGCTGCTGCACTTTGCAAAGCCCTGCAAGGTGCCCCCCCCTCAAGGGGTTAACGCTGAAGTGGCTTGCGGCCTCCCAAGGCACTTGATGCCGCGGGGACGCGCAGCCCTTTTTTGGGGGGGGGGGGGGTCCTGCTCCAGCAAGGAAAGGGGTTAATGCTGCTGCGCTTGGCAAAGCCCTGCAAGGTGCCCCCCCTCTCTCCAGCAAGGAAGGGGTTAATGTTGCTGCACTTGGCAAAGCCCTGCAAGGTGCCTGACCCCCCCCCCCCTCCTCCTCCAGGGGTTAACACCGAAGTGGCTTGCGGCCTCCCAAGGCACTCGATGCCACGGGGACGCGCAGCCTTTTTTTGGGGTCCTGCTCCTGCTGCACTTGGCAAAGCCCTGCAAGGTGCCCCCCCTCCCTCCAGCAAGGAGGGTGTTAATGCTGCTGCACTTGGCAAAGCCCTGCAAGGGGCCCTCCCCCCCTCCTTCTCCAGGGGTTAACACCGAAGTGGCTTGCGGCCTCCCAAGGCACTCGATGCCACGGGGACGCGCAGCCTTTTTTTGGGGTCCTGCTCCTGCTGCACTTGGCAAAGCCCTGCAAGGTGCCCCCCTCCCTCCAGCTAGGAAGGTGGTAATGCTGCTGCACTTGGCAAAGCCCTGCAAGGTGCCCCCCTCCCGCCAGGGGTTAACGACGAAGTGGCTTGCGGCTTCCCAAGGCACTTGATGCCGCGGGGAAGCGCAGCCCTTTTTTTTGGGGGGGGGGGTCCTGCTCCAGCAAGGAAGGGGTTAATGCTGCTGCACTTGGCAAAGCCCTGCAAGGTGCCCCCCCTCCCTCCAGCAAGGAAGGGGTTAATGCTGCTGCACTTGGCAAAGCTCTGCAAGGTGCCCCCCCTACCTCCAGCAAGGAAGGTGTTAATGCTGCTGCACTTGGCAAAGCCCTGCAAGGTGCCCCCCCTCCCTCCAGGGGTTAACACCGAAGTGGCTTGCGGCCTCCCAAGGCACTTGATGCCGTGGGGACGCGCAGCCCTTTTTTTGGGGGGTCCTGCTCCAGCAAGGAAAGGGGTTAACGCTGCCCCCATGTTAAAAAAAAAAAAGGCGCCCGCCAGCCATGAAGGGGTTAATGCAGTGGCACAAGAGCTGTCCAACAACGGGTTAAGGTCGTGTCGTGGTGGCACGGCACGGGTTAAGGGGTTTAGCAACACTAGCTAGATTGAGATTTAACCCCTTTGTTGCCAAGGTGGGATGAGGGGGGGGGGGGAATTGGTAAATTGGGCAGTTGTCAGCGAAGGGGTTAAATGTGAAGATCAGAGGGCGGAATGTGACTTGTGTGGCGGGTGCTGCGCCTCGCCTGCTGGGCCTCCCAATGGCAGGGGAAGGGTTATCCCTGTGAAGGCCTCTCTCTCTCTCTCTCTCTCCTGTGATAGAAGAAGGAATGCAATGCTTACCTCTCTGCCCGGGATATTCTTCCTCCTGGCTGCTGACTCTGTTCCTCCTCTACGACTTCCTCTTCCTATTATTACTGAGTGCCTCCTGGACTCCCCCCTGCAAACCTTCACTTCTTCCCCTGACTGCCTACTTTCACATCCCTCTCTTCTCCCACCCGCTCTCCTCTGCCTCCCTCCTCTTTCTTTTACTACCTCCTCCATCTCTTTTTTTTTTTCTTTTTCCTCTGTCTGTGTTCTCTTTCCTCTCCTCCCACTCCCCTCCCTGTGTTCCCCTCCCTTTTCCTCCCTGCGCTCTCTCTCTCGTTCTTCCTTCCTTCTACCCCGGCCGTGCACCTTTGTCCCCATTTACGAGTCTCCCTTTTGTTCTTCCTTCCTTCCTCTGTTCCCTCTTTAAAGCTTTCTCATTCTTCCTTCCTTCTACCCCCGAGATGAACCTTTGTCCTCTTTTTAAAGTTTGGCCTCAGTCTTCTATTCTTTCTACCCTGGTTGTGCACCTCTGTAAAGCTCTCTCTTGTTTTTCCTTCCTTCTACCCTAGTGGCGCACTTCTGTCCCTTCTTTAAAGCTCTCTCTCATTCTTTCTTCCTTCTACCCCGGCCATGCACCTCTGTCTTCTTTTTCCTTGGTCTTCCATTCTTTCTACCCCGGCCGTGCTCCTCTGTCTTCTTTTTCCTTGGTCTTCCATTCTTTCTACCCCGGCCGTGCTCCTCTGTCCTCTCTTTATAGTTCTCTCCCTCGGTCTTCCTTCCTTCTACCCCCGGCCTTGCTCCTCTGTCCTCTCTTTATAGTTCTCTCTCTCTGTCTTCCTTCCTTCTACCCCCAACTTTGCTCCTCTGTCCCCTCTTTATAGTTCTCTCCCTCGGTCTTCCTTCCTTCTACCCCCGGCTTTGCTCCTCTGTCCTCTCTTTATAGTTCTCTCTCTCTGTCTTCCTTCCTTCTACCCCCAACTTTGCTCCTCTGTCCCCTCTTTATAGTTCTCTCCCTCGGTCTTCCTTCCTTCTACCCCCGGCCTTGCTCCTCTGTCCTCTCTTTATAGTTCTCTCTCTCTGTCTTCCTTCCTTCTACCCCCAACTTTGCTCCTCTGTCCCCTCTTTATAGTTCTCTCCCTCGGTCTTCCTTCCTTCTACCCCCGGCTTTGCTCCTCTGTCCTCTCTTTATAGTTCTCTCTCTCTGTCTTCCTTCCTTCTACCCCCAACTTTGCTCCTCTGTCCCCTCTTTATAGTTCTCTCTCTCTGTCTTCCTTCCTTCTACCCCCGGCTTTGCTCCTCTGTCCCCTCTTTATAGTTCTCTCCCTCGGTCTTCCTTCCTTCTACCCCCGGCTTTGCTCCTCTGTCCTCTCTTTATAGTTCTCTCCCTCGGTCTTCCTTCCTTCTATCCCCGGCTTTGCTCCTCTGTCCCCTCTTTATAGTTCTCTCTCGCTGTCTTCCTTCCTTCTACCCCGGCTTTGCTTCTCTGTCCCCTCTTTATAGTTCTCTCTCTCTGTCTTCCTTCCTTCTACCCCCGGCTTTGCTCCTCTGTCCCCTCTTTATAGTTCTCTCTCTCTGTCTTCCTTCCTTCTACCCCCAGCTTTGCTCCTCTGTCCCCTCTTTATAGTTCTCTCTCTCTGTCTTCCTTATTTCTACCCCCGGCTTTGCTCCTCTGTCCCCTCTTTGTAGTTCTCTCTCTCTGTCTTCCTTCCTTCTACCCCCGGCTTTGCTCCTCTGTCCCCTCTTTATAGTTCTCTCTCTCTGTCTTCCTTCCTTCTACCCCCGGCTTTGCTCCTCTGTCCCCTCTTTATAGTTCTCTCTCTCTGTCTTCCTTCCTTCTACCCCCAACTTTGCTCCTCTGTCCCCTCTTTGTAGTTCTCTCTCTCTGTCTTCCTTCCTTCTACCCCGGCCTTGCTCCTCTGTCCCTTTTTTATAGTTCTCTCTCTCTGTCTTCCTTCCTTCTACCCCCGGCTTTGCTCCTCTGTCCCCTCTTTATAGTTCTCTCTCTCTGTCTTCCTTCCTTCTACCCCCGGCTTTGCTCCTCTGTCCCCTCTTTATAGTTCTCTCTCTCTGTCTTCCTTCCTTCTACCCCACGGCTTTGCTCCTCTGTCCCCTCTTTGTAGTTCTCTCTCTCTGTCTTCCTTCCTTCTACCCCGGCTTTGCTCCTCTGTCCCCTCTTTATAGTTCTCTCTCTCTGTCTTCCTTCCTTCTACCCCCGGCTTTGCTCCTCTGTCCCCTCTTTGTAGTTCTCTCTCTCTGTCTTCCTTCCTTCTACCCCGGCTTTGCTCCTCTGTCCCCTCTTTGTAGTTCTCTCTCTCTGTCTTCCTTCCTTCTACCCCCGGCTTTGCTCCTCTGTCCTCTCTTTTGAAGTCTCTCTCTGTTGGTCTTCCTTCCTTCTACCCCCGGCTTTGCTCCTCTGTCCTCTCTTTAAAGCTCTCTCTTTTTTTCTTCCTTCCTTCTAGCTGCCCATGCACCTCTGTCCCTTCTTTAATTCTCTCTCTCTCTCTCATTCTTCCTTCCTTCCACCCTGGATGTATTATTCTGTCCCCCTCTTTAAATCAATCTCTCTCATTCTTCCTTTCTTGTACCCAGCCATGCACCTCTGTCCTCTCTTTAAAGCTCTCTTTAAAGTTCTTTCTCAGTCTTTCTTCCTTCTACCCCCGGCTTTGCTCTTCTGTCCACTTTTAAGGTCTCTCTCTGTTGGTCTTCCTTCCTTCCACCCTAGTGGTGCACCTCTGTCCCCTCTTTAAAGTTCTCTCTCAGTCTTCCTTCCTTCTACCCCCGGCTTTGCTCTTCTGTCCACTTTTAAGGTCTCTCTCTGTTGGTCTTCCTTCCTTCCACCCTAGTGCTGCACCTCTGTCCCCTCTTTAAAGTTCTCTCTCAGTCTTCCTTCCTTCTACCCCGGCTTTGTTCCTTTGTCCTCTTTTTTAAGGTCTCTCTATGTTTGTCTTACTTCCTTCTACCCTGGCATTGTACCTTTATCCCCTCTTTATAGTTCTCTCTCTCAGTCTTCCTTCCTTGTACTCTGGCTGTGCACTTCTGTCCCGTCTTAGCCCTCTTATTTGTTCTTCCTTCCTTCTATCCTGGCTGTGCAGCTTTGTCCTCTCTTTTTAGTTCTCTCTCCCTCGGTCTTCCTTCCTTGTACCCCCAGCTAGTCTCCTCTGTCCTCTCTTTTAAGGTCTCTCTCTGTTGATGTTCCTTCCTTCTACCCTGGCCGTGCACCTTTGTCCCCTCTTTAGAGTTCTCTCCCTCTTAGTCTTCCTTCCTTGTACTCTGGCTGTGCACCTCTGTCCCCTCTTTAAAGTTCTCTCTCAGTCTTCCTTCCTTCTACTCCAGCCGTACACCTTTGTCCCCTCTTTATAGTTCTCTCTCTCTGTCTTCCTTCCTGCCTTGTACCCCGCCTGTGCATCTCTGTCCTCTCTTTTAAGGTCTCTCTCTTTGTTGGTCTTCCTTCCTTCTACCCCAGTGGTGCACCTCTTTCCCTTTTTAAAGCTCCCTCTAATTCTTCCTTTCCTCTTCCCCGACCGTGCACCTTCGTCCCCTCTTAAGTTCTCTCCCTCTTAGTCTTCCTTCCTTGTACTTCAGCTGTGCACCTCTGTCCCCTCTTTAAAGTTCTCTCTCTCAGTCTTCCTTCCTTCTACCCCGGCCGTGCACCTTCATCCCCTCTTAAGTTCTCTCCCTCTTATGGCTCGTTTCCACTGAGCGGTACGGTTCGGTACGGTACGGTACGCTATTTTTGCCGTTTCCATTGTGAATGGTACCCTAATTCCGAACCGTACCGTACCACTTAGTGGAAACGAGCCATAAGAGGGAGAGAACTTAAGAGGGGACGAAGGTGCACGGCCGGGTTGATTTGTTGACTTTGATTGGTTGACAGAGAATCGTCTATCACAGCTTTCCTGCTACACCACGCCTATCATGAAAAGTACTATTGGCAGTGGAAACGCAAGGTGTACCATTCCGAACCGTACCGTACTGAACCGAACCGTACCGTACCACTCAGTGGAAACGAGGCATAAATCTTCCTTCCTTGTACTCCGGCTGTGCACCTCTGTCCCCTCTTTAAAGTTCTCTCTCTCATTCTTCCTTCCTTCTACCCCAGCCGTGCACCTTTGTCCCCTCTTAAGTTCTCTCTCTCTCTTAATCTTCCTTCCTTGTTTTCCGGCTGTGCCCCTCTGTCCCCTCTATAAAGGTCTCTCTCAGTCTTCCTTCCTTCTACTCCAGCCGTGCACCTTTGTCCCCTCTTTATATTTCTTTCTCTCTCTGTCTTCCCTCCTTCCTTGCACCCCGGCTGTGCATCTCTGTCCTCTCTTTTAAAGTCTCTCTCTTTGTTGGTCTTCCTTCCTTCTACCCCGGCCGGGCACCTTTGTCCCCTCTTTGTCGTTCTCTCTCTCTCTCTCTGCCTTCCTTTTCCTTGTACCCCAGCCTTGCACCTTGCACCTTTGTCCCCTCTTTATAGTTATCTCTCTATCTTCCTGCCTTGTACCCTGACTGTGCCCCTCGATCTGCTCTTTAAATGCCTGTTGGCCTTCCTTCTATATCCCCTCTTCTACCCCCCGGCTGTGCACCTTTGTCTCCTCTTCAAAGCTTTCCCTCATCCATCCTTTCCTGCCATGTCCTTGTCCTAGTCAGGGACATTTTCTCTGCTCCTTCTCTTGGAGAAATGCTGGTGCTTGTAGCTCCTGGAAGGAACTCTCATCTTCCTGATTTTTTTTCTCTGCCTCACCTGCTGAAAACTGAACTGATAGTAAATTTGATTTAAAAAAGTAGGACAGCAAAATAACCCCTAAAACCCCTAAAATAACCCCTAAAACCTTTACAATGAACCACTGACTCCTAACACTTCTACTAACCCCGAAAAATGTATTCTAACCCCCTATTCCCCAAACACTAATCCCGTAATATTTCCGAGGGTTCCAGAAATTATGTCCATCTTGTTCATGACTCCATCGCGGTCACCGATTCCTCCTCCCCGGGCGCCATATAACCGGACTGCATCCACAAACGTTATGGCTTCGAATTCAAGAGCTCTTGGCTCTTAACATTTCCCCAATACTTAATCTAACCCCTCAACCCTTAACACTCCACCTAACACTTAACTCCTACAACCAGGGCTTTTTTTTCTCAGAGAATAGGTGCAGGAACTCCCACTTCTAAGTTACTTTGTGTCTCCTCCCCCCCCCCCTACCCACCTCCAAACACTAACACTTGGTTCTACCCCTACCCACCTCCGAGCACTGACCCTTGGTTCTACCCCTACCCACCTCCGAGCACTGACCCTTGGTTCTACCCCTACCCACCTCCAAACACTGACCCTTGGTTCTACCCCTACCCACCTCCAAACACTAACCCTTGGTTCTACCCCTACCCACCTCCAAACACTAACCCTTGGTTCTACCCCTACCCACCTCCAAGAACTGACCCTTGGTTCTACCCCTACCCACCTCCGAGCACTGACCCTTGGTTCTACCCCTACCCACCTCCAAGAACTGACCCTTGGTTCTACCCCTACCCACCTCCGAGCACTGACCCTTGGTTCTAAACCTACCCACCTCCGAGCACTGACCCTTGGTTCTACCCCTACCCACCTCCGAGCACCGACCCTTGGTTCTACCCCTACCCACCTCCAAGCACTGACCCTTGGTTCTACCCCTACCCACCTTCAAACACTAACCCTTGGTTCTACCCCTACCCACCTCCAAGCACTGACCCTTGGTTCCATCCCTACCCAGCTTCCAGTACAACCCCTTGTAGAGAATATAGAGCCAAGTATAGTTTTGTATTGGAATGTATGGAATGTGGTTATGATAACAAGAAAAGCAATAAAATAGATCCCCCACAGCCAGCAGCAATAGACCCCCCAGCAGCAATAGACCCCCAGCAGCAGCAAAATATCTCCCAGCAGCCAGCATCAATAGACTCTCTAGCAGCCAGCAACAGTAGACCCCTCCCTTAACAGTAGATCCCTTCCAGCAACAATTAACCCACAGTGACAAAAGATCCTCCACCCGCAGCAATAGATTGCCATGCAAATATAGACCCCCTCCAGCAACAATAGATCCCCCAGCAGCCAGCATCAGTAGAACTTCCAGCACCCCCTGGAGGTGCCGGAACTGCGTTCCCCCGAGTTCCCGCTGAAAAAAAGCCCTGCCTACAACAAACCCTGAACCTGGACCTTCCTTTTCTGCCATCACCCTGTCCTGGTCAAGGGCAGCTTCTCCGATCCAACGTTCCAGTAACGCCGGTGCTTGTATTTCCCGAAGGCGACTCTCATCCTCCTGACCTCCTTTCTCTGCCTGACCTGAAAACTGAACTCATATTGTAAATAAAGGAATCATATTCAGCACTTTGCCTTTTATCTGTATAAGCCAACCCCACCTTCCTAGTAATGGTGATACCATAAAGGAGGACAGCAAAACAGTCCGCTGGTACTTTGTTCCTGTCTTGTTCACCTTCTACTGTATGAAAAAGAGGGGCAGCTTTTAGCCCCCGGGGCGAGTCGGGCGTTTTTTTTTTTTTGTTAGTCTCGCAATAATGGAGCTGAAATCTTGTGCAAACAATGGGGTTAATTTACTAAAACTAGAAAGTGCCAAAATCCGGTGCAGCTCTGCATAGAAACCAATCAGCTCCCAGCTTTTTGTTCTCAAAGCTTAATTGAACAAGCTGAAGTTAAAGTGGTTGTAATCTCACAAAAAAAAAAAAAAAACACAAAAACCCTGCAGGACAAAGGCATAATGTGCTAGTTTGCATCGCATACTAGCACATTATGAAATACTTACCTTAGAACGAAGCCCCGACACAGTCGCCCGGACACCGTTGAGGCAGCTGACGTGTTCCCTCTGCATTCTCTTCCGGGTTCGTCGACGCGATGACGTCACTCCCGCGCGGGAGTTCACTTTCCGGCAAGGAGCCGGCAAGGAGGTCTGAAGGTCTGCCGGACCTTCAGAGCGCATGCGCCGCTGGTGTCTGCGGCTGCATGCAGGGCGAATATCTCCTAAACCGTGCAGGTTTAGGAGATATTAATTTTACCTACAGGTAAGCCTTATTATAGGCTTAAATGCAATCAGTAAATCCTACGAGCAACCAGGTAATAATTAATTGCCGCAAGCACTCCACTATCTCACGAAGCGTAAACAATTATATCAAAAAATGCTGTGCAATAAGTAGTGAACCAATTAGTGACTCAAAGTGATCCAATAGTTCACATCAGTGCGCAGGGGAGGACTGGGTCAGGGGAGCAATTGCCCCCCGGGCCGCTCTGATACCCCGTAAAAAGACTGCACTGCTTCTGCCACAGACATACCTAAAGGAATCCTGTTAATAAGAAGTAAAATGTCCCTGCCACTGACCTATTAAGTGCGGGTTGAAGACAAGGACGGAGCGCAGGCTGCCCCCCCCCCCCCCCCCCCAGCATGGATGGTGTAAACTTGCCCCACTGGAAACTCTCCTCCCCCGGCCAGCCCTGACTGAGCTGTCCCAGCTCCCCCCAACTGCCCCCTGCTGGCCAGCTCGGTAACCCAGATTCGGCCGGTGAGTAGAGAGTACATGGAAAAAGGCTTCAGCCTGGAATGGGGGTCAGGAGGAGGACGGGAAGAGGGAGAGTGGGAGTGGGGGGGGGGGGCGAATCGCTGCACCATGGGCCTCTGGTTTGTACTTGCCCCCTGGGCTGAAAGTTGCCAGTCAGCCCTTGCTTGCACCTGCTGTCTATGCCCTCCTGTGTGCCCCTTTCCCCTGCCAGTCTGCCCCAGCCAGTGCGGTCAGTTCCAGGGCTTTCCAGTTCCAGGAAAAAAGTAGAACATGCTGCATTTTTCCTGCACTGGACTGTACTCAGTGGCGTAGCGTGGGGGGTGCAGGGGGGGCAGGCCGCACCGGACGCAACATCTGGGGGGGGCGCATCCGCAGTGTCACTCTGTCTGTCTGACTCTGACATACACAGTTCACACACTGTCTGCGGCTGCCTCCATCTTTAGGCTGGGAGATGTCTAGCGCAGCCGCCCTATGGCTGAAAATGGCGGTCGGGGCTGGACTGTGCCTCACCTGTCCATTGGTGTAGGGTGGGGTGGCGTTGCAAGCCAAGCCCCGCCTATACCGCCCCTACTCACTGCTCAGTCAGTTTAGCAGCGAGTGAGTCAGCAGCCTGGCGCTGTCACAGAGTGGGTTTTTTTTTAATCACCTGATTAGAGCCAGAGGCTCTAATGGGCTTCAAAAAACGGTGGACCCAGGGCGCAGAGCAGTGCGCCCCGAGCCCACCCATTGTGTGACAATAGCGAATGAAAATTCGCTATTGTCACATGGATCCTCCTCCTGGCCAATCAGGGAGCGGGTCTGAGACCCGCTTCCTGATTGGCCGAAAGGCAAACGCATGCCATTGGCGAAGGAGGAGGCGGGAGGACTCGAGGAGATGCGGGGAACTGAGGAGAAGCCGCCGCTGCAGGTAAGTTTCTCTGCATTGAAAGGGGGCACGATGATCTCTTTGCATTGAAAGGGGGCACGCTGGTCATTCTGCATTGAAAGGGGGCACGCTGGTCATTCTGCATGGAACAGGGGCACGCTGGTCTCTCTGCATTGAAAGGGGGCACGCTGGTCATTCTGCATTGAAAGGGATCACGCTGGTCTCTCTGCAATAAAAGGGGGCACGCTGGTCATTCTGCATTGAAAGGGGGCACGCTGGTCATTCTGCATTGAAAGGGGGCAGGCTGGTCATTCTGCATTTAAAGGGGGCACGCTGGTCTCTCTGCAATAAAAGGGGGCACACTGGTCATTCTGCATTTAATAAGGGCATGCTGGTCTCTCTGCATTGAATGGGGGCACGCTGGTCATTCTGCATTGAAAGGGGGTACGCTGGTCATTCTGCATTGAAAGGGGGCACGCTGGTCATTCTGCATTGAAAGGGGGCACGTTGGTCATTCTGCATTGAAAGGGGGCATGGCACGCTGGTAACTCTGCATTGAAAGGGGGCACGCTGGTCATTCAAACTTGTATTTAGATGAATTTTACTTTAATTACATCAGTATTTTCATAACAAACAATACATGTGCTTAGGGGGTAAGGGTTTCTTTAACTAAGTGGAAGAGACTTGAGTGCTAAAATCCCACGGGTTAGGGGGCGCAAATTACTTGCCTTGCCCCGGGTGCTGACAACTCACGCTACGCCACTGACTGTACTGGAATGCAGTAAAACGCATCAAAAACCCATGAAAAAGGTACAGGACCCCAGTACAGTGAAAAAAAAAAAATCAGGAAAAAAAAAGCATTTGGAATGCATCCGGAAATGCATCAAAATAGTACCATAAGGCGTTATAAATGTGTTAAAAACGTGCACGAAATGCATCCGGAACAGATCTGGAGTGCATTATTGTGGTGTGAACTGGAACTGGACCCCAGGCTGTCAGCTGATCGGCCTCTACAAGTTCAGCAGTGCCTCAAAATGACTAAAATAGAGAGTGACTGAGCATGTGAAGACAGGATGAGACAGAGTATTACTGAATTATAAACAGTATAGACACTTATTTTTAATGTTTTACATAACTTTACCTGCAATAGGGGCCGACCTGAAGTCATCCAGCAGGACTTCATTTTCTGACTAAAGTTCCACTTTAATTTATTACTAAACCCAGGAGCCTGCATTCACTATATCTGCTCACCCCAGGAGCCTGCATTCACTATATCTGCTCCCCCCAGGAGCCTGCATTAACTATATCTGGTCTCCCCATGAGCCTGCATTCACTATATCTGCTCTCCCCAGGAGCCTGCATTCACTATATCTGCTCCCCCCAGGAGCCTGAATTCACTATATCTGCTTTCCCCAGGAGCCTGCAGTCACTATATCTGGTCTCCCCAGGACCCTGCATTCACTATATCTGCTCTCCCCAGGAGCCTGCAGTCACTATATCTGCTCTCCCCAGGAGTCTGCATTCACTATATCTGCTCTCCCCAGGAGCCTGCAGTCACTATATCTGGTCTCCCCAGGACCCTGCATTTACTATATCTGCTCTCCCCAGGAGCCTGCATTCACTATATCTGCTCCCCCCAGGAGCCTGCATTCACTATATCTGCTCTCCCCAGGAGCCTGCAGTCACTATATCTGCTCTCCCCAGGAGCCTGCATTCACTATATATGCTCTCCTCAGGAGCCTGCAGTCACTATATCTGCTCTCCCCAGGAGCCTGCATTCACTATATCTGCTCACCCCAGAAGCCTGATCACTATATCTGCTCTCCCCAAGAGCCTGCATTCACTATATCTGCTCTCCTCAGGAGCCTGCAGTCACTATATCTGCTCTCTTCAGGAGCCTGCATTCACTATATCTGGTCCCCCAGGAGCCTGCAGTCACTATATCTGCTCTCCCCAGGAGCCTGCAGTCACTATATCTGCTCTCCCCAGGAGCCTGCATTCACTATATCTGCTCCCCCCAGGAGCCTGCATTCACTATATCTGCTCTCCCCAGGAGCCTGCAGTCACTATATCTGGTCTCCCCAGGACCCTGCATTCACTATATCTGCTCTCCCCAGGAGCCTGCAGTCACTATATCTGCTCTCCCCAGGAGTCTGCATTCACTATATCTGCTCTCCCCAGGAGCCTGCAGTCACTATATCTGCTCTCCCCAGGAGCCTGCATTCACTATATATGCTCTCCTCAGGAGCCTGCAGTTACTATATCTGCTCCCACAGGAGCCTGGAGTCACTATATCTGCTCCCCCCAGGAGCCTGCATTCACTATATCTGCTCTCCACAGGAGCCTGCAGTCACTATATCTGGTCTCCCCAAGAGCCTGTGTTCACTATATATGCTCTCCTCAGGAGCCTGCATTCACTATATATGCTCCCACAGGAGCCTGCAGTCACTATATCTGCTCTCCCCAGGAGCCTGCATTCACTATATCTGGTCCCCCCATGAGCCTGTAGTCACTATATCTGCTCCCCCCAGGAGCCTGCATTCACTATATCGGCTCTCCCCAGGAGCCTGCAGTCACTATATCTGCTCCCCCCAGGAGCCTGCAGTCACTATATCTGCTCTCCCCAGGAGCCTGCAGTCACTATATCTGTTCTCCCCAGGAGCCTGCAGTCACTATATCTGCTCTCCCCAGGAGTCTGATCACACAAAATCTCCCTAGAAAGAAAAGAAAATCTCTAGCAATACACATCAAACCGAGCATGTGCAGAGCTCCGTATTATCAGGAGATGGATTGGGGACACTAAAAGAAGAGGAGTATCAGAGAAGACAGGATCAAACAGCCTTTTTACAAAATGCAGCTGGCTAACCCCTTTGGTTCCACAGTGAGTATAACGAGCATGCTTACTGCATATACAGACTGATTTTACTGTTGTGGGTTTAGTAAAACTTTAACCCTTAAAATTAACTCCTAATTTCTAACACTCCCCATAACACTTAACTTTACCCTTAAAATAAATACTTAACTTTTAAAGTGAGCAATAACCCCTACAACACTTAACTCCTAAAATCAACCCTTAAGGCTCCGTTCACATATTGGCATCTCAGGCCATGGGCAGAATCACCTCAATTCTAGGATGGGGGATTTTGGAGTTTGTGCTATAAAAGTAATATGGTGGGGGATTTGTGTTGGAAGGGGGAATTGGGGTGGGGGGGGGGGTGTCAGTAGATAAGAATTGTTTTGTACTAGGAGTTGGTATTTGTGGGGGGGGGAGGTTTGTTTTGAGAGGGGCGATGGGGGAAGAGTATTTGAGCTAGGATGGGGGATTTGGGAGTTCCTGCTAGAAAAGGTAATATGGTGGGGGGGGGGGGGATTTGTGTTGGAAGAGGGAGTTGGGGTGGGGGGGGGTGGCAGGAGGTAAGAATTGTTGTGTACTAGGAGTGGGTATTTGGGGGGGGGGGATTTGTTTTGAGAGGGGCGATGGGGGGGGGGGGGGGGAGGAGAGTATTTGTGCTAGAATGAGGGATTTTCGGAGTTTGTGCTAGAAAAGGTAATATGGTGGGAGGGGGGATCTGTGCTAGAAAGGGCATTTTTTTGGGGAGGGAGATTTGTGCTAGTAGGGATGAGTGGGGGTCATTTCTGCTAGGAGGATAAACTTGGATTTGTGCTAGGATGGGGGGTTGGGGGGCGTTGTACTGGAGGGGGGGATTTGGAGTTGGGGACAGAGGATTTCTGCTTGTAGGGGAGATTTAAGGTAGAAGATTTATTTTATTTTTTTTTTTGGGGGGGGGATTTGTGCTTGGGGCATATGGGGGGGGGGAGTAGAGAAAGGGTTGAGCTGGGTCCTTAGGGGGTGAGCATGCAGATTAGTGCTTGATTTTTTTTTTGGGGGGGGTTCACTGACACATAATGCTAATACATCTTGGGGTAGAGGGCAATTTGGCATGTTTGCCCTTGGTTGGGGGTGGGGGGGGGGTCTCTAGATAGACTTGTCCTGGCACTGCTAATTGTATATGGCCAGCTTTATTCTCTGTCTTGTAGACACCAAGGGAAGAAGAGGAAATCTCTCGAAAATGATGGAAACTTGAGGGTCAACTGTTACCAAAAAATGAGTACCCATCAGAAGATTTCAGCTCACGTCCTGTTCCAAAGCCAACTGTAAAATTTTGGCTGTTCAGTTGGGTCTCTTAGATCTTTGTTAGACCGTCGAACTGAAGAAAATATCACACATCCACTCCAAGAAAATCAGATCTTGGTCCAGGTTTCTGGTTGCTCTTCACCTCCATAAGCCCTGGTGAAGGAGGATTGGTAAAGCCCCCGAAATGGGTTGGGTACTTGTTGATATTATTTTAAAATTAAGAAACTAATTTCTAACTGTTAATGTGGTTTTCGTTTGGGGAAAAATTGTACGTATTGTAAAAAACCCATTTAATATATTTGGGGATTCCAATAAGCCGGTCCAGATAAAAGGGCCTTCAAATTAAATTAGTTGACTTTTTGGCAAGAATTAATTTTACGATAAACAGTTTTTCGACAAATGTTTAAAGGAAAGTCTAACTGCGTAGAGGCAGTTTTACCTATCCCTTAAAATGAACCACCTTTCTTTATTAACGGACAATTCAAACAAAGGTACAGGCATACCAAAAGTAAGTGTAAGCTCCAAGTGCCGGGGTCTCTCCCTATGTGACATTGATGGGTGCTGCTGATCCACAATTCTCTGGGCACTGCCACTGTCACCTCCATGGTAGTAGAGTAAATAACGCATTCCTAAAACTGCCAGGCATTGTTCTGCATAGGAAAGGTACAGATCCTCCTTATATTCACATTCAGTCCCCATCCCCTTATTTGTCCTATTACTTCCACGTGTGCCACCTGCATATGGGTATGAGAACCTTCACCCCTTTCTCACGAGCGCAAATCGCCTACCACCATAGAATGCATTCACTTCATCGGGTAATGCTGCAGTCAATACTCATTGACACTTAATACCTAACACATGACACTTTTTTTCGGAGCGTAAACTGTCAGCAAAGTGTCAATGAGTATTGACAGCTGTATTCCCTGTAAAACAGCAACCATCTTATTGGTACAAATTCCCATTTGCACATTATGTATAAAAAGGGGTGATGGCAACAACATCCTTAGCCACAAAGGCATGTTTTTCCTTATTTGTATTTCTTTTATAAAAACAAAACAAAACAAAGGATATATATATATATATATATATATATATATATATATATATATATATATATATATTATTATATAGTATTTATATAGTGCCGACAGTTTATGCAGCGCTTTACAACTTGAGGGTAGACAGTACAAATACAATACACTTCAATACAGAAGGAATCAGAGGACCCTGCTCGTTAGAGCTTACAATCTAAGATATATATATATATTTTTTTACTTATTAATAATTTTATTTATGTTATTATTGGTAAATATATATATATATATATATATATATATATATATATATATAATAATTATATCTCTATATATATATATATATATATATATATATATATATATATATATATATATATATATATATATCTATATATATATATATATATCTATATATATTTTTATTTTATATATTTATCTCTCTCAATATATATATATATATATATATATATATATATATATATATATATATAAATAATATATTTTATTTTATTACAGGTCAACTTACGCAACTCTTTCTACATATATTGCACATTCACATCAGTCCCTGTCCTCAAGGAGCTTATAACCTAACTCACAATCGTACATAGACATACTAGGGTCAATTTGGACAGCAGCCAATTAACCTACCAGGATGTCTTTGGAGTGTGGGAGGAAACCGGAGTACCCAGAGGAAACCCACGCAGGCACAAGGTGAATATGCAAACTCTAGGCAGGTGGTGTCTTGGTTGGGATTATTGGGAATATTAATAACAATTTTATTTTATAAAATTTTAAAATATATCTGTACCGATAATCAAAAAAATAGATATGTAAATATAAAATATGTAAAATAAAAATAAAATTATATATATATATATATATATATATATATATATATATATGCATATATATGTATATAGAGATATACCATATATCTCTATATACATATCTATACAAATATACATTTCTCTCTCTCTCTCTCACTCACTATATATATAATATACAGCTGCAAGAAAAAGTATGTGACCCCTTTGGAATGATATGGATTTCTGCAGAAATTGGTCATAAAATGTGATCTGATCATCATCTAAGTCACAACAATAGACAATCACAGTCTGCTTAAACTAATAACACACAAAGAATGAAATGTTGCCATGTTTTTATTGAACACACCATATAAACATATATATATATATTTTTTTTATATAGTTTTATCTTTGTTAATATGTATTATTTTTATAATATTATAGTATGTATATATATATATATATATATATATATATATATATATATATATATATATGTATATACACACACACACATTTTTTAAATATTGGTACAAATATCTTTTCATTTTAGAAATGAAATGCCTGGAATATGCATATTCACCTTGTGCCTGCGTGGGTTTCCTCTGGGTACTCCGGTTTCCTTCCACACTCCAAAGACATCCTGGTAGGTTGGCTTCTGTCTAAATTTATCCTAGTATGTATGAATGTGAGCTAGGTTAATTATATATTGTATAATTAGTAAATTATCCCTGGTAACTGGTTTTTATAACAGAATATTAAGATATGTGGGATTCCTTTTGTTTTATACTGAACAATTTAGCTTTGGCATCTTATATAATTACACCTTCTCCCTCTTTAATATATATATATATATATATATATATATATATATATATATATATATCTATGGTAAATATAAATATACATATATATATATATATAAATTGTTGTTGATATTTGACTATTTATTCTTATAGTCACATCTTCAGGTTTTTTTTATATACAATGTACAATAAAGATTTGTACAACTGTGTTAGGATATTCAAATTGATCAGACATGCTAGTAAGAAGGAGAGACCTAATTAAAGCTTCTTGTAATAGTCAGAAAAAAAAAATGGGTCTCATTTACTAAAACTTTCTAGACTCTTAAATCTGGAGCTTGTAGGGAGAGTAAATGTCAGTGAAATCACATTCGGGGTTTTGGGTTAAAATTCTCAATGGCTAATGATCAAGCATAACCTGTCTCCATAGGGAATTGGTGATGAATCATTGATAAAATCAATGATTTGCAATTCGTCAAATGGCAAGTGTTTGGAAGCGATCGGTGCCAGCAAAGGTTTGAACATTGGCCAATTTAGAAATATTACTGCAGGCTGCTTCTCCAGTTGAAAAAAGAACATCCGGTCTAACAAAAAAAAAAAAAGACTAATGTCCCTTAAAAGGGTGGCAAATCTTTGCTGGAATAGCAGGGATCTACAAATTAATACTTTCTCATTTCTAAAGGAGTTCTGAAATTGTTATTTTTATACGAGTTATAAATTGACGAGCTGCTGGCCATTTTTATTTATTTTTTACTCTTTTATGTGCCAGACACAGATGAGAGAATGAGTTTGAGCCCATTGTTGCTGTGCTCTGAATAGCTCTGCTCCTCATTGTTTGTCTATATATCTTACTCTTTTTGGTCCTCTCAGCCACCACATTTAAAGACTGGTATGCTGCAATATCTATCTGTCTGTCTATCTTATCTATTTTATCTATAGATCTATAGCTATATATATATATATATATATATATATATATATATATATAAATTTAATTACATTTTATATATATAATTGTTATTAGTATTCAAATCCCAACCACGACACGACCTGCCTGTAGTTTGCATGTTCTCCCTGTGCCTGCATAGGTTTCCTCTGGGTACTCCGGTTTCCTTCCACACTCCAAAGACATGCTGGTAGGTTAATTGGATCCTGTCTAGTTAGGGACCTTAGATTTTAAGCTCCTTGAGGGTAGGGACTGGTGTGAATGTACAATGTATATGTAGAGCGCTGTGTAAATTGACAGCGCTATATAAGTACCTGAAAAAAAAAAATATATATATATAACTTTATGTGTGTGTATATATATATATACCATATATCTCTATATACATATAAATATATATTTCTCTCTCTATATATATATAATTGACGGCGCTATACAAGTACCTGAAAAAATCTAGATAAAATAATATATATATATATATATATATATATATATATATATATATATATATATATATATATATATATATATATATATATATATGTATCTTATATGTATATATATATGTGTGTGTGTGTGTGTAGAGATATACCATATATCTCTATATACATATCTATATAAATATATATTTCCCTCTCTCTCTCTCTATAATTGATGGCGCTATATCAGTACCTGAATATATATATATATATATATATATATATATATATATACAGAGATATGTAGAGATATACCATATATCTCTATAAACATATCTATATAAATATATATTTCACTCTCTATATTCTATATGAATATATAGCGTATATATATATATATATATATATATATATATATATATATATATATATATAATTGACGGCGCTATATCAGTACCTGAATATATATATATATATATATATATATATATATATATATATACCATATATCTCTATATACATATCTATATAAATATATATTTCTCTCTCTCTATATTCTATATGAATATATATATATATATATATACACATATATATATATAAATATATATATATGCTATATATATTATATATATATATATATATATATATTGAAAAATGAATGCAGTAATAGGCTTTACCTGTAAAGCGCTGCGTAAATTGACGGCGCTAAATATATATATTTAAAAATGAATGCAGTAATATATATATATATATAGAGAGAGAGATATACCATATATCTCTATATACATATCTATACAAATATATATTTCTCTCTCTCTCTCTCACTCACTATATATATAATATACAGCTGCAAGAAAAAGTATGTGAACCCTTTGGAATGATATGGATTTCTGCAGAAATTGGTCATAAAATGTGATCGGATCATCATCTAAGTCACAACAATAGAACTTCACAGTCTGCTTAAACTAATAACACACAAAGAATGAAATGTTGCCATGTTTTTATTGAACACAACATGTAAACATTCACAGTGCAGGTGGAAAAAGTATGTAAACCCTTAGATTTAATATCTGGTTGAACCTCCTTCGGCAGCAATAACTTCAACCAAAGGTTTCCTGTAGTTGCAGATAAGACGTGCACAACGGTCAGGAGTAATTCTTCACCATTCCTCTTTACAGAACCGTTTCAGTTCAGCAATATTCTTGGGATGTCTGGTGTGAATCACTTTCTTGAGGTCATGCCACAGCATCTCAATCGGGTTGAGGTCAGGACTCTGACTGGGCCACTTCAGAAGATGTATTTTCTTCTGTTTAAGCCATTCTGTTGTTGATTTACTTCCATGCTTTGGGTCATTGTCCTGTTGCAACACCCATCTTCTTTTGAGCTTCAGCTGGTAGACAGATGGCCTTAAGTTCTCCTGCAAAATGTCTTGATAAACTTGGGAATTCATTTTTCCTTCGATGATAGCAATCCGTCCAGGCCCTGACACAGCAAAGCAGCCCCAAACCATGATTCCCCCACCACCACCATACTTCACAGTTGGGATGAGGTTTTGATGTTGGTGTGCTGTGCCTCTTTTTCGCCACACATAGTGTTGTGTGTTTCTTCCAAACAACTTAACTTTGGTTTCATCTGTCCACAGAATATTTTGCCAGTACTGCTGTGGAACATCCAGGTGCTCTTGTGCAAACTGTAATTGTGCAGCAATGTTTTGTTTGGACAGCAGTGGCTTCCTCTGTGATATCCTCCCATGAAATCCATTCGTGTTTAGTGTTTTACGTATTGTAGATTCGCTAACAGGGATGTTAGCATTTGCCAGTGACTTTTGTAAGTCTTTAGCTGACACTCTAGGATTCTTCTTCACCTCATTGAGCAGTCTGCGCTGTGCTCTTGCAGTCATCTTTACAGGACGGCCACTCCTAGGGAGAGTAGCAGCAGTGCTGAACTTTCTCCATTCATAGACAATTTGTCTTACCGTGGACTGATGAACAGCAAGGCTTTTGGAGATACTTTTATAACCCTTTCCAGCTTTATGCAATTCAACGATTCTTAATCGTAGGTCTTCTGAGAGCTCTTTTGTGCGAGGCATCATTCACATCAGGCAATGTGAAAAGCAAACCCAGAACTGGTGTGTGTTTTTTATAGGGCAGGGCAGCTGTAACCAACACCTCCAATCTCATCTCATTGATTGGACTCCAGTTGGCTGACATCTCACTCCAATTAGCTCTTGGAGATGTCATTTATCTTATTTTTCTAAATTGCTGAATTGTGTCTCTATTTCTTTGAAACCCATTTTTCTGTAAATATTTTTTTTTATTTGCACCAATTTTAACCTTTTTATTATTAAACTTTATTTTGAAAAGTGTTGTCGCTAAGCTCTTAATGCAAAGCTAACAACGAACCTGTCTCTTGAAGAGCGCTACTGTCTACAATAAATCCTCAGAACATTCCTGTCTGCGGTGACAGCGCGTGTTACAGATGATTATTCTAAAGTCAAAATTGGTATTTCTAAAAATTACGAACGTCCGCTGGGCTCAAACGTAGCGGTGATGGCAGAGAAAGGGTTAAGCTCCCTTGTCTCCTCCTCTCATGCTCGTCTCCAGGATTTCTCCAGAGCCTCTCCCATCCTCTGGAACGCTCTACCTCAACCTGTACGGCTATCTCCTATTCTAGATGCTTTCAGGCGATCCCTGAAAACTCATCTCTTCAGGGAAGCCTATCACACCGCCAACTAATCTTCCATCAGCTCATTCCCTACTGTTACAACCTCTTGTACCACCTGCCCCACCCTATTAGATTGTAAGCTCTTCTGAGCAGGGCCCTCTTAATCCTCTTGTATTTTATTGTATTGTAACTGTACTGTCTCCCTCTAACATTGTAAAGCGCTGCGTAAACTGCTGGCACTATAGAAATCCTGAATAATAATAATATTAATAATTGCTTAATTAGCCCGGTGACAATCGCTCTCAGCCTGCTGGCATCTAGATTGTGGCCCTGCAAGCTGGAACATCTTTGTGCCGGGTGCAGCTGAGAGCAGGGCTGGCCCTAGGTGTTCAGGCGCCCTGTGCGAGCTAATCCTGTGGCGCCCCCACCGCGTGTGACATTCCCCCCCCCCCCCGGACATTTTCTTGCACTTTTTTGCACTTTATTTGACTTTTCTTTTTATGATCACTAATAACTTAGCCCCCCTTACATTAGAGACCCCTCACAGAGCCCCCTTACATCAAATACCCCTTTGCATTAGAGATCCCCACAGAGCCCCCCCTTACATTAAAGACCCCTTACTTTAGAGACCCCCACAGAGCCCCCCCTTACATCAGAGACTCCCCCCACAGAGCCCCCCTTACATCAGAGACCCCCCCACATAGAGCCCCCCTTACATCAGAGACCCCCATACAGAGCTCCCCTTACATCAGAGACCCCCCCACATAGAGCCCCCCCTTACATCAGAGACCCCCACACAGAGCTCCCCTTACATCAGAGAACCCCCACACAGAGCCCCCCTTACATCAGAGACCCCCACACTGAACCTCCAGGCCGCGGTCGCCGCTTACCTCCAGCTGTGCGGCCTGATCATCTGCGCGCTGTGATGGCCGCACGGCTCCCCTGTTGCCCATGGCACCCTGTGCGGCCGCACAGCTCGTACACCCCAAAGGTCGGCCCTGTCTGAGAGTGGCATTGTTAACGCAAGTGACGGCAGGGTGTGGGATTGCCTGGTCCTCGGTCACAAGTTAGTCAGAAGGGCAGGGGTCTTATACCCGCCACCGTCACATATTGGTCAAATGTCATTAGTCTAGGGGTTCACATACTTTTTCCACCTGCACTGTGAATGTTTACATGGTGTGTTCAATAAAAACATGGCGACATTTCATTCTTTGTGTGTTATTAGTTTAAGCAGACTGTGATTGTCTATTGTTGTGACTTAGATGATGATCAGATCACATTTTATGACCAATTTGTGCAGAAATCCATATCATTCCAAAGGGTTCACAAACTTTTCCTTGCAGCTGTATATATATAAATATATATATATATATATATATATATATATATATATATATACACACAGGGCTCTTTTTCTCAGAGAATAGGTGCAGGAACTCCCCCTTCTAAGTTACTTTGTGTCTCCGCCCCCTACCCACCTCCGAGCACTAACCCTTGGTTCCACCCCTTCCAACCTCCGAGCACTAACCCTTGGTTCCACCCCTTCCAACCTCCGAGCACTAACCCTTGGTTCCACCCCTTCCAACCTCCGAGCACTAACCCTTGGTTCCACCCCTTCCAACCTCCGAGCACTAACCCTTGGTTCCACCCCTTCCAACCTCCGAGCACTGACCCTTGGTTCCACCCCTTCCAACCTCCGAGCACTAACCCTTGGTTCCAACCCTTCCAACCTCCGAGCACTAACCCTTGGTTCCACCCCTTCCAACCTCCGAGCACTAACCCTTGGTTCCAACCCTTCCAACCTCTGAGCACTAACCCTTGGTTCCACCCCTTCCAACCTCTGAGCACTAACCCTTGGTTCCACCCCTTCCAACCTCCGAGCACTAACCCTTGGTTCCAACCCTTCCAACCTCTGAGCACTAACCCTTGGTTCCACCCCTTCCAACCTCCGAGCACTAACCCTTGGTTCCACCCCTTCCAACCTCCGAGCACTGACCCTTGGTTCCACCCCTTCCAACCTCCGAGCACTGACCCTTGGTTCCACCCCTTCCAACCTCCGAGCACTGACCCTTGGTTCCACCCCTTCCCACTTCCGAGCACTGACCCTTGGTTCCACCCCTTCCAACCTCCGAGCACTAACCCTTGGTTCCACCCCTTCCAACCTCCGAGCACTAACCCTTGGTTCCACCCCTTCCAACCTCTGAGCACTGACCCTTGGTTCCACCCCATCCAACCTCCGAGCACTGACCCTTGGTTCCACCCCTTCCAACCTCCGAGCACTAACCCTTGGTTCCACCCCTTCCAACCTCCGAGCACTAACCCTTGGTTCCACCCCTTCCAACCTCTGAGCACTGACCCTTGGTTCCACCCCATCCAACCTCCGAGCACTGACCCTTGGTTCCACCCCTTCCAACCTCCGAGCACTAACCCTTGGTTCTACCCCCTACCTAGCTTCCAGTACAGCCCCTTTTAGAGAATATAGAGCCAAGTATAATTTTGTATTGGAATGTATAGGATTAGGTTATGATAACAAGAAAAGCAATAAAATAGATCCCCCACAGCCGGCAGCAATAGACCCCCCCCCAGCAGCAATAGAGCCCCAGCAGCAGCAAAAGATCTCCCAGCAGCCAACATCAATAGACTCTCTAGCAGCCAGCAACAGTGGACCCCTCCCTAAACAGTAGATTCCTTCTAGCAACAATTAACCCTTAGTATCAAAAGATCGTCCACCAGCAAAAATCGATTGCCATTCAAAAATAGACCCCCTCCAGCAACAGTAGATCTTCCAGCAGCCAGCATCAGTAGACCCCCCAGCACCCATTGGAGGTGCCGGAACTGCGTTCCCGCTGAAAAAAAGCCCTGTATATACATACTCTATATATATTTTATATATATTTAAAAATGAATGCAGTAATAGGCTTTACTTGGAATATGCCCTGCATCTATAGACCCTACCGGATATTTTATATATTATTATGAATTAGGCAGCCTTTTTGGATTTATTGAAGGTTGTATTTTTAATTTTGGATGACGCAGAACCACCCAGCGTCCAGACGGCAGAGCCTTACCGGGTCTAGAAACTTGGTTCAGACAGAACACGTACTTGGCTATGCAGCAATATAAAGTGTAGCCAGGAAAGATATGGCCTTCTCTGAACTTTGGTGTGCATTGAATCTTCCTCAGATAATCAGGGACAGGCAGTGCCACTTTCTGCCTTGGTAAAACGCACCCCCCTCCTCCCCCTGTTCCTCCGCCATTTTGTCAGGGCCCACCCTTTTTGAAAAAAACGCAAAAAAAAATCCCCACGCCGTATTTACTGCTCCCCATGCCTCACCTTGTGGGCAATCCCTTAATACGTCCTTTGTGCCACTCATTGTCATTTATACTAAAACGTTTTTTAAAAAAAAAAAAAGCCTTTGCGATCTCGCAGACCGCTAAGCGTCGCGGTTATTGTGTTCTTTTCGAATAGTCATTTCTGCATGCTGATGGTTTTTTTATTTTTTTTCTTACCCGAGTCTGGTTTCTTTTTTAGACCTTTCAGTTTCTGTTCTGCAAAACATTGTATTTTTTTTTTCTTTTTTTTTTACAGGTCTATAGGAACGTAAGATAAAAAATATATATATATATATACATACATGGCGAGACAGATGTGCGCGCACGTCGCGCCCTCTTGCAGGCCAGGGAAAAAAAAGACCGCAGGAAGAGGGGAGCCCGGCGCTGCAGAGGTTAAACTTCCATCTCGCGGGAGGTCACTTTGGGACGCTGAATATCTGTTTCATGTCCCCGCCCTGCTGCAAAATCTCGCCTCTGCCAGGCAAGATTAGTTTATGCAGTTAACCCAGATATTGCTGGAGCCGCCCGCCGGCTCACAAAGCTTTTACCGACAAGCCGAATAGAAAAGCGTAGAATAATAAAGACGTCTCTTTTGCAAAAAGAATAACTTTAAAAAAAAGGAAACGTTTAATGATCCGGAAGAAAAGGAAAGTCCTTACGGCGTTAATATAAGCAAGACACGTTTTTTTTTTTTCGCCCTCCCGAACCCTCGATTTCATTTAATCTCAATTACATTTGTCTCGCTGCGCCTATATTGCAAACCCGCCATCTGCCATCACGGCTCCACCAAGGCTTCCACTCTTTGACTCCCACGTCACGTTACCATTGATTTATATAATGGATGATATTAGATTTCTTTTTATGCAATGCAACATTTTTCATTACTCCAATATCATTTGCTGCTCATTTTTTTATTTATACTTTTTAGCTCTGATTTTTATATACATCTGCCCACTCGGGTAGCACAGCATGCATAGCAATCATTACGGTGCCCACCATTGCATCCTCTCCTGACTTTGCTCAGAAACTGCAGTGCATTGTGGTCTGAGGACTCCAGGTCTCCTGCTGTTGGCTGCTGGGCTCGCGGTGTGCTCTGATTGGCTGCAGCGGCTCAGGACACTGGCAGGGGCGGGCCCTGCGTTTCTTGGTTACAGACTGGCCTATAGTGATATTTTTTTTTTTTAACAAACTGGTTGCGGAATCCTTTCTTTTTGGAACAAAATGAGTCGGGGCTTTTACTATTTTTGAAAGAGGTAGCAAAAAATGTAATTGTATAGGGATCCCCAAGGGTTTCATTATGTCTTTATTTTACACTCATTTATTGATTTTATTTTTAATTGGCTGCAGAATTCTTATGTTTCTTGTTATAGGAAAAAAAAAAAACTGCACTGAAATTGGATTAAAAAAAAAAAGATAATTCTTGTGCAATTTATAAATAAGTAATTTACATAAATTAATTTATTAAATAAGTAGATAATTGGTTGCATAGTTGCTGATTATAAAAAAAAAATAAATACAGATTGGCCTATATCTATCTATCTATCTATCTATCTATCTGTCTGTCTGTCTGTCTGTCTGTCTGTCTGTCTGTCTGTCTGTCTGTCTGTCTATATATATATATATATTTTTTTTTTTTGTACATAAAATGTAATTGTATAGGGATCCCCAAGGGTTTCATTATGTCTTATTTTGCACTCATTTATTATTATTTATTTATTTATTTTTTTTGGCTGCAGAATTCTTATGTTTCTTGTTATAGGAAAAAAAAAAAAAAAAAAATAACTGCACTGAAATTGGCTTAAAAAAAAAAAAAAAAAAAAAAGATAATTCTTGTGCAATTTATAAATAATTAATTTACATAAATTAATTTATTAAATAAGTAGATAATTGGTTGCATAGTATACAGATTGGCCTATATCTATCTATATATATATATATATTTTTTTTGTACATAAAATGTAATTGTATAGGGATCCCCAAGGGTTTCATTATGTCTTATTTTTATTTTTTATTTTTTTTTGTACATAAAATGTAATTGTATAGGGATCCCCAAGAGTGTCATTATGTCTTATTTTGCACTCATTTATTATTATTTTATTTTTTGGCTGCAGAATTCTTATGCTTCTTGTTATAGGAAAAAGAAAAAATAATTGCACTGAAATTGGCTTATAAAAAAAGATAATTCTTGTGCAATTTATAAATAATTAATTTACATAAATGAATTTATTAAATAAGTAGATAATTGGTTGCATAGTTGCTGATTATAAAAAAAGTATACAGATTGGCCTATAGTGATATATATATATATATATATATTTTTTTTTATTCTTTTATTTATTTATAAAATGTAATTGTATAGGGATCCCCAAGAGTGTCATTATGTCTTATTTTTCACTCATTTATTATTATTTTTTTGGCTGCAGAATTCTTATGCTTCTTGTTATAGGAAAAAGAAAAAATAATTGCACTGAAATTGGCTTATAAAAAAAGATAATTCTTGTGGAATTTATAAATAATTAATTTACATAAATGAATTTATTAAATAAGTAGATAATTGGTTGCATAGTTGCTGATTATAAAAAAAAGTATACAGATTGGCCTATAGTGATATATATATATATATATATATATATATATATATATATATATATATATATATTTTTTTTTTTTTTTTTTTATTCTTTTTTTTATTTATAAAATGTAATTGTATAGGGATCCCCAAGGGTTTCATTATGTCTTATTTTGCACTCATTTATTATTTTTATTTATTTTTTGGCTGCAGAATTCTTATGTTTCTTGTTATAGAAAAAAAAAATAACTGCACTGAGATTGGCTTAAAAAAAAATAATTCTTGATTCTTGTGCAATTTATAAATAATTAATTTACATAAATGAATTTATTAAATAAGTAGATAATTGGTTGCATAGTTGCTGATTATAAAAATAAAATATACAAATTGGCCTATAGTGATATATATATATATATATATATATATATATATATATATATATATATATATATATATATATATATATATATATATATATATATATATATATATATATATATATGTATATATATAAATAATATTTTTTTTCTTTTCTTTATATATATAAAATGTAATTGTATAGGGATACCCAGGGGTTTCATTACGTCCTATTTTGCACTCATTTATTATTATTTTTTTTTTTTGGCTGCAGAATTCTTATGCTTCTTGTTATAGATAAAAAAAATAACTGCACTGAAATTGGCTTCGAAAAATCACATAATTCTTGTGCTTTTTTTAAATAATTAATTTCTTTACATAAATGAATTTATTAAATAAGTAGTTAATTGGTTGCATAGTTGCTGATTATAAAAAAAAAAGTATACAGATTGGCCTATAGTGATATATATATATATATATATATATATATATATATATTACATATATATATATATTTTTTTTTGTATATAAAATGTAATTGTATAGGGATCCCCAAGGGTTTCATTATGTCTTATTTTGCACTCATTTATTATTATTTTTATTTATTTTTCTTGGCTGCAGAATTATTATGTTTCTTGTTATAGAAAAAAAAAATAAATAACTGCACTGAAATTGGCTTAGAAAAAAAACGTAATTTTTGTGCAATTTATATATAATGAATTACTTTACATAAATTAATTTATTAATTATTTTTCTTGTTATAGAAAAAAAAATAACTGCACTGAAATTGGCTTCGAAAAATCACATAATTCTTGTGCAATTTATAAATAATTAATTTCTTTACCTACATTAATTTATTAAATAAGTAGTTAATTGGTTGCATAATTGCTGATTATGAAAAAAAAGGAAAAAAAAGTATACAGACTGGCCTATAGTGATTTTTTTTTTTTTTATATGAAATCTAATTGTATAGGGATCCCCCCCCCCCAAGGGTTTCATTGTGACTTATTTTGCACTCATTTGTTCATTTTTTTTTTTTTTTTTTGGCCTCAGAATTCTTATGTTTCTTGTTATAGGAAAAAAAAAATAACAGCACTGAAATTAGCTTAGAAAAAAAACATAATTCCTGTGCAATTTATAAATAATTAATTACTTTACATAAATGTATTTATTAAATAAGTAGTTAATTGGTTGCATAGTTGCTGATTATAAAAACAAAAAAACAAAAGTATATTATTAAAATAATATTAAAATAATAAACACATTTTAAATAATTAATTATGAAAAAAAACTACAGTACATTGAAACAAGGTTTAGGAGTGTGTATCAGAATGTTTGACCATTCTTCCAGAAGTGAATTTGTGAGGTCAGGCATTGATGTTGGATGAGAATGCCTGGCTTGCAGTCTCCGCTCTAATTCATCCTAAAGGTGTTCTATGGGGTTGAGGTCAGGACTCTGGCAGGGGCTTAGCAAACTGGTTGCGGAATCCTTTCTTTTTGGAACAAAATGAGTCGGGGCTTTTACTATTTTTGAAAGAGGTAGCATAAAATGTAATTGTATAGGGATCCATTATGTCTTATTTTGCACTCATTTATTATTATTTTAATTTTTTTGGCTGCAGAATTCTTATGTTTTATGTTATAGAAAAAAAAAAAAGAAAAACTGCATTGAAATTTGCTTAGAAAAATAACATAATTCTTGTGCAGTTTAAAAATAATTAATTACTTTACATAAATTAATTTATTAAATAAGTACCGTATAATAATAACTGTATAATAATAATATAACCAAAAAAAAAAAAAAACAAAACGCTTGTAATTTGCCAAAAAAGAAGCTCGTGTACTTTTTTGGTTGCATAGTTGTTGATTATAAAAAAAAATATATATTTAGTATTAAAATAATAAATACATTTTAAATAAATAATTATGAAAAAAAAAAAAAAAAACTACATTGAAACATAACATTATTCCTGTGCAATGTACACTATATTGTCAAAAGTATTGGGACGCCTGCCTTTGCACGCACATGAACTTTAACCACTTCCATACCAGGCCTATTTCGGACACTTTGTGTTTACAAGTTAAAACCAGTATTTTTTCCTAGAAAACTACTTAGAACCCCCAAACATTACATATATTTTTTTAGCAAAGACTCTTGAGAATAAAATGGCGGTCATTGCAATATTTTTTGTCACGCGGTATTTGCGCAGCGGTCTTTAAAACGCCATTTTTTTGCGAAAAAATTACATTTCACTGCATTTAAAAAATCCTAAACAGTAAAGTAAGCCCATTTTTTTTGTATATTGTGAAAGATGATGTCATGCCGAGTAAATAGATACCCAACATGTTACGGTTTAAAATTGCGCCCCCCTGTGGGATGGCGACAAACTACGGTCAATAGAGATCTCAATAGGCGACACTTTAAATTTATTTAACGGTTACCAGTTTAGAGTTAGAGTGTAGCTCTTTTTTTTAAATTATTGCTCACGCTCTGGCGATTGCGGCGATACCTCACATGTGTGGTTTGAACAGCGATTTCATTCGCGGCTCGACTTCCGTATACGTTTTTTTTTTGTGCGCGAGCTAACGGTGATCGGGGCGGCTAAATTTTTTTTTCCCATTTATTTTATTTATTTTTTTAACTTTATTACAGTTTTAAAAAAAAAAAAAAAATCTGATCACTTTTATTGCTGTCACAAGCAATGTAAACATCCCTTGTGACAGCAATATGCAGTGACAGGTACACTTTATGGAGGGATCAAGGGTCTAAAAGACCCTCGACCCCTCCACTACACTTCCCTGTATGCAAAACGCCGAAAACGGCGTTTTTGCATACAGCCGTTTTTCAAATTTGGCGCCGTTTTGCAGCACACTAACCCGGAAGTGACGTCATGGACGCCGCCTCCGGGTTACGTCATCGGAGACCCGATCGATGCCGTTTCCGGCATTCATCGGGACTCCATCCAGCCGGCGGGGTGCTCGGGGCTCCCGGTGGGACGGGAGCCCAGGTAAAAGCCGCGGAAGGTGGCGGGAGGGGGGGGGGGGACGTCCCCTCCCGCCCCCCAGGGTAATGATCGAGCGGCATCGATCGGTACCGACGGAAAGCCGACCGTCGGCTTCAAACAACGGTACCGGGATGATGCCTCTAGCTAGAGGCATCATCCCAGTATACCCCCGCAAAGTTTACGACGTCATATGACGTCGTCCTAGGGGGAAGTGGTTAATGGCATCCCAGTCCCAGGCATCCCAGGCTAAGGCGCTGGAAATGGCCGTTTAGGAGCAGTTGGGCGTTTTTTTCAGAAGCCCCTGAACCCACCTACATTTTATCTTATCTGTCCATGTACACAGGGTCGTTTACAGTCATTTGCAGGCAGTTGCGTTCAGGGACTGTTTTTAGAATGCAATTATTTGCGTTCGAACGTGTGTTTCCCGGCGTTTCAAACGCAAAAACGCGACCGAACGTGTCCGAACGCGACCGAACGCGATGACCCGCGTTTGGCGTTCGCGTTTTTCCATTTTAAAGGGGAATAATTTTTTTGACCTCTAGGAACGGTTCTAAACGCAAACGCCCGCTAAACGCGGGTACATACGTGACCGAACGGACGTTTCAAACGTCCTAAAAATTCCAGCATTCAAAGGGGACTTTTAACAACGTCCCGTGTACATGGACCCTAAAGCTCTATTTGTGGGGAAGAAAAATATAAAAAATGTCATATAGATACAGTGTCGCATGACCGCGCAATTGTCATTCAGATGTGACAGCGCTGAAAGCTAAAAAAAAGGGGGTAAAAGCGCCCGCTATTGAAGTGGGTAAATAACTGATGAAATGGCTGTAAAATGATTACAATGTTTGTATATTGTCTTAATATACATGGCATTGAAACATAACATGATTCCCGTGCAATCTATATTTATTTAATTAGTTTATTTAAAGAAGTAACTAAATGATACATAATTATTATGTTGTTTGCAATAAAAAAACATAACTGGCATTGAAGCATAACATTTTTCCTGTGCGATTTATATGTAACCGATTTAAATAGTTGGGCAGGCATCATTATCTGTGTTACTAAAAACAAAGCGCTCCTATAATTAATTACCTGAATGAATCATTAAACATGTGCTGTAATAAAATATGTCACAATAAAAATAAAAATAACAAAATGAATGTGTCTTATTGACTGGGCATCAAAATTGTGAAAGTACCAAAATAAAAGCTAGTAAAACCATACATAAAACGTAAAATTTTGTAAAATAATGTCAATAGATATTAACAATCACTGTGCTAACCATACCCAATATGTAATAGAAAATTTGTTTGAAATAAAAATCAGCGCAGTCCAAAAAGAGTAAAAAAAATGTCCAACCATGGTAACAATTAGCCACTACCGAGTCCAACGAAGATTCAATATATGAAAATCTTATGACGTCTTTAATATTGATTGGACTCTGGGCAAATATTTTCTCGGGCCCCCCCCAAAACCACTTATTAAATATTTGCAGGCGGTGCGGGCTCAAGGGGCAGATGCTTCGGGCCTCACAACAATGACTGGACCCGGGGCAGCTGCCCCTCTTGCCCTGTGTTGCCGACCACACGCCGTGTATTTACTGCAGCAGTGTGGCTCCCCCAGGCAAACGGACATAGGGCTAAGTCGGTCACGAGCAGGGAGCTAGGGGGCAAGTGCGCTCCTGCCCCCAGTCGGCAACAGAGAAGCCGATGCACGGGTCAGGTGGCTCGAATTGACACCCGCAATCGCTCCCCGCTAAGAGAGAAGAGCGGTCAGCTGTTGTAAACACATCTGACCGTTCTTCTCCCTGGAATGATCACAGAGCTCCTGTGATCCTTCTCTATAGGATCACAGGTCTCTATGGTCATATCAGAAGCCACGCCCCCCCCACAGTTAGAATCACTCCCCTAGGCTCACATTTAACCCCTTGATCACCCACAGTGTTAACCCCTTCCCTGGCAGTGTCATTATTACGGTAACAGTGCATATTTTTAGCACTGATTACTGTAGTAATGTCACTGGTCCCCCCAAAAGTGTCAAAAATGTCAGTTAGGGGTCCGATCTGTCCACCGCAATGTCGCAGTCCTGCTAAAAATCGCAGTTAGACGCCATTACTAGTAAAAAAAAAAAACAATAAAAATGACATCAATCTTTCCTGTAGTAGACGCGATAACTTTTGCGCAAACCAATCTTATTGCGATTTTTATATGTGGCAGAAAACAAATTGTTAAAAAATTTTGTATTTTAAATTCTTTTTTTGGGGGGGGGGAGGGGGATGATATAAAGCAGAATATGAAAAATATTGTTTTTTTTTTTTCAGAATTGTCGCTCTATTTTTGGTTTATAGTACAAAAAATAAAAATCGCACAGGTGATCAAATACCACCAAAAAAAGAAGGCCAATTTTATTTGGGTACAGCGTCGCACGACCGCGCAATTGTCCGTTAAAGTAACCCAGTGCCAAATCGCAAAAAAAATGGCCTCGTCATTAAGGGGGCAAATCCTTCCGGTCCAGAACTGGTTAAATATTTGCAGGCGGTGCGGGCTAAAGGGGCAGCTGCTTTGGGCTCCACAACAATGACTGGACCCAGGGCAGCTGCCCCTCTTGCCCTGTGTTAAAGATGACCCTGGCTACCCATGTGCTTTGATATGTGTGACCCCCTAATTGAATAAACGCCCCCAGATTATATTGACCTTTATAGAAATAAAAGGTCAAACCACTGGGCGAGCCGCAGAAGGCGGAGGGAGGGGGGGACGTCCCCTCCCGCTCCTTGTAATGACAGCCGAGTGGCTTCTCAGAGGCATCGGTTGTCATTACAAGACAGCCGACCGTCTGCTATGGACGCCGGTACGGGGGTGATGCCTCTAGCTGCAGGCATCACTCCGGTACAGCACTTTCCCGAAATATCCGCAATATTGGTAACCTTGGTATCCGATTCCGATATATCGGGCAAAGTGCATATCGGCCCTCGATATATCAGCTTTGCCGATAATCGGTCGATCACTAGTTTGTAGTGTGCATAGACAACACATAAGGTGCATTGTCAACCCGTTTATTTTGAATGGGCTGCATAACACAATGCATCTCAATCAGGGCTGCTGATAAGGCAGTACAGCCAGCCCTCCTGTACTGGGCCTGGGCCCCATCAGTTCAAAAGGCGGGCCCTGGCAAGCAGGAGGACTGGATGTACTGCCTTATTGCCTTCCCCTAGAGCACTGCCATTTTCTACTCATCTTCCTCCCTCCAACTGCAGGGGGGTTGGTTCTAGTATCTGCGTGCCCCCACACTCCTGCTGGCTGGGACCCCTGTGTGCCCCCCTTCCACCCAGGGGAGGACTGGGCCAGGGGGGCACTCTGATGCCCTGCAGGCTTTACTGCTTCTGCCACAGACATGCCTAAAGGATTCCTGGTGAAGAGAAGTAAAAAGTCCCCACCGCTGACCTACTGAGTGCAGGATGAAGATAAGGACAGAGCGCAGGCCTCCCCCCCCCCCCCCAGCTTGGATGGTGTAAACTGTGTCTGAGCAGAAGCCGGTTCCATGCCCCACTGGAGACTCTCCTCCCCCAGGCAGCCCCGACTGAGCTGTCCCAGCTCCCCACAACTGCCCCCTGCTGGCCAAGTTGGGAACCCGGGTTCGTCCGGTGAGTAGAGAGTACCTGGAGCAGAGCTTCAGCCTGGAACGGGGGGTCAAGAGGATGCGGGGAAGCGGGAGAGTGGGAGTGGGGCTGAGTTGCTGCACCATGCGCCTCTGGCTTGTCTTTGCCCCCTGGGCCGAAAACTGCCAGTCAGCCCTTGCTTCCACCTGCTGTCCAGGCCCTCCTGTGTGCCCCTTTCCCCTGCTGCACCTCTGGCTTCCCTCCTCTCCTGTCAGCAGCTGCTGAGGGCGCACAGGGGGGGGGGGGGTCATTTCAAGATCTCATATGTCATATTTACCGGCCCCTTCTTTTCCTGAATGAACACAGTGAGTGATCGGTACCAATCGCTCCTGTGTCCATTCATCACTGAAGCATAGTAAACTGTGTTTACTACACTTCAATCTGTGAATAAAGAGGAAGCCTCTGAGTGCTTCCTATTTATTCATCTGTGCAGCTGAGGCTGCAGAGAAAAGGACTCATGAATCTATGTCCTCCTGTTAGGTAGGCTGTACGAGGCCCCGTTACATAGTTACATAGTTTGTGAGGCTGAAAAAAGACATCAGTACATCCAGTTCAACCTATGATGTGTGTGTGTGTTTGCTGTTAACCGTACATTGTATACCCCTGTATGTTGTACATTGTATACCCCTGTATGTTGTACATTGTATACCCCTGTATGTTGTACATTGTATACCCCTGTATGCTGTACATTGTATACCCCTGTATGTTGTACATTGTATATCCCTGTATGTTGTACATTGTATACCCCTGTATGTTGTACATTGCATACCCCTGTATGTTGTACATTGTATACCCCTGTATGTTGTACATTGTATACCCCTGTATGTTGTACATTGTATACCCCTGTATGTTGTACATTGTATACCCCTGTATGTTGTACATTGTATACCCCTGTATGCTGTACATTGTATACCCCTGTATGTTGTACATTGTATACCCCTGTATGTTGTACATTGCATACCCCTGTATGTTGTACATTGTATACCCCTGTATGTTGTACATTGTATACCCCTGTATGTTGTACATTGTATACCCCTGTATGTTGTACATTGCATACCCCTGTATGTTGTACATTGTATACCCCTGTATGTTGTACATTGTATACCCCTGTATGTTGTACATTGTATACCCCTGTATGCTGTACATTGTATACCCCTGTATGCTGTACATTGTATACCCCTGTATGTTGTACATTGTATACCCCTGTATGTTGTACATTGTATACCCCTGTATGTTGTACATTGCATACCCCTGTATGTTGTACATTGCATACCCCTGTATGTTGTACATTGTATACCCCTGTATGTTGTACATTGTATACCCCTGTATGTTGTACATTGTATACCCCTGTATGTTGTACATTGTATACCCCTGTATGCTGTACATTGTATACCCCTGTATGCTGTACATTGTATACCCCTGTATGTTGTACATTGTATACCCCTGTATGTTGTACATTGTATACCCCTGTATGTTGTACATTGCATACCCCTGTATGTTGTACATTGCATACCCCTGTATGTTGTACATTGTATACCCCTGTATGTTGTACATTGTATACCCCTGTATGCTGTACATTGTATACCCCTGTATGCTGTACATTGTATACCCCTGTATGTTGTACATTGTATACCCCTGTATGTTGTACATTGTATACCCCTGTATGTTGTACATTGCATACCCCTGTATGTTGTACATTGTATACCCCTGTATGTTGTACATTGTATACCCCTGTATGTTGTACATTGTATACCCCTGTATGTTGTGGTCTTTAAGGTGCCCATCTAATAGTTTTTTGAAACTATCGATGCTCCCTGCTGATACGACTGCTTGTGGAAGAGAATTCCACATCCTTACTGCTCTGACAGTGAAGAACCCCCTACGTATTTTAAGGTTAAACCTGTGATTTCTAACAGCAGCCCTGATCTCAATATAGGAAAATGATTGCGTTGCCGGGTGCTGCGTTCTGGTATGAACGAGCCTGAGGTCTCATTTTTTTCTACTAGAATGTTTTTAAAAAAAGGACTATTGGTTCAAAATAGCTTATATACTGAACAGTACATGGAAAATTCTCAACATGTGTATGGGTGTGCATCCAAACTTCAACAGACTTTCAGAAAGACAACAAAAAGCGGAAATAGCTATGCATGCCTGCCCCTAATCAAAAGGAAGTCTTTATTATAATAAATTAATCAAAACACATGTGGAAATCCCCAATAAAATCCACACACATAAAATTGAAGGAAAAATATTACCAATTTAAAAACTCTACAACTCTATGTGTCTAAATACCGGACATACATCTTTAACCACTCGCCGACCGCCCGCTGCATTTATACTGCGGAAGGCTGGCTTGGCTGAACGAAACAACGTAGCCCTACGTCGGTCGCACGCGTGGTGCTGGGGTGCGAGCACGCAACGCTGGCGGCGCGCTTCTGGCCCCACTAGGCACCCGCGATCGCTCCCCGCTGAGAGAGAAGAACGGTCGGCTGTTGTAAGCACAGCTGACCGTTCTTCTCCCTGAAATGATCACAGAGTGCCTGTGATCCTTCTATATAGGATCACAGGTCTCTGTGGTCATTTCACAAGTCCCACCCCCCACAGTTAGAAAACACTCCCCTAGCTCACACTTAACCCTTTGATCACCCCAGGTTAACCCCTCCCCAGCCAGTTTCATTATTATAGTAACAGTGCATATTTTTAGCACTGTCACTGGTCCCCCCAAAAGTTTCAAAAATGTCAGTTAGGTGTCCGATCTGTCCGCCGCAATGTCGCAGTCCTGCTAAAAAAAAAATCGCAGATCGCCGCCATTACTAGTAAAAAACAATAAATAAAATAAAAATGACATAAATCTTTCTCCTAGTTTGTAGACGCGATAACTTGCGAAAATCAATCAAAATACGCTTATTGCATTTTTTTTTTACCAAAAAATATGTAGAAGAAAACAAATTGGCCTAAAAGGATGAAAAATTTGGATTTTTAATTTTTTTTTTTTTTGGGAATGTTAATATAGCAGAAATATATTGTTTTTTTTTTTTTTCAGAATTGTCGCTTTAGTGGAGACCATGTATAATTCATTAGCACCACTATTGCACCAATATTCCTTGAAGGGTAATTGTTCCTACAAATAGCAGTTATTCCAGAACCTTGACGTTAAGGCTTTTCTCTACAGTCCTTCATATAGCTACCCAATGGATGAGGGATTGGCTTCACCCCAAGTACCACCCTGTACTTACCTTCTTCACATTCTCCTCCTGCCAGAGCCTACAGAAGCTCCCGCATACTTTTCAGATTTCAGAGAAAGTTGAAAAATATACAGGGTCCTGCAAGCTCCCTACCACCATTCTCATAAAGCCAATTTCCTGCATTTCTGGTCTTTAAACTATAGCATTAGTTCAGAAATTGTGGAGAATCAGAAGTCCTTTCGGACTCGGAAGGGTCCTCTACAGGTCACTGCTAAGTATTTGGATGCTAGTTTCATTTTTACTGACTGTGGTAATAATGGGGACCAGCAGACCTAAGGTGAGTTTCAACCTAACCTTTTAGGTCCACCTAAAACTGAGCCCTTTAGCCACTTAAGCCCCGGAAGATTTTACCCCCCTTCCTGACCAGGGGGTATTTCGCGATTCGGCACTGCGTGACTTTAACGGACAATTACGCGGTCGTGCGACGCTGTACCCAAATGAAATTGACGTCCTTTTTTTCCCCACAAACAGAGCTTTCTTTTGGTGGTATTTGATCACCTGTGCGATTTTTTGATCATGCGCTATAAACAAAAAAAAGAGCGATAATTTTGCAAAAATAACAATATTTTTCACATTTTTTATATGAAATTCCTCAAAAAAAAATTTAAAAATCAAAATTTTTTAACATTTTAGGCCAATTTGTTTTCTGCTACCTATGTTTGGTAAAAAAAAAATCCCAAAAAGCGTATTTTGATTGGTTTGCGCAAAAGTTATTGCGTTTACTAACTAAGGGAAAGATTTTTGTCATTTTTATTGTTTTTTATTTTAACGAGTAATGGCGGCGATCTGCGATTTTTTTTGTGGGACTGCGACACTGCGGCAGACAGATTGGACCCTTGACTGAATTTTTTGACACTTTTGGGGTTACCAGTGACATTACTACAGTAATCAGTGCTATACATATGCACTGTTACTGTAAAAATGACACTGGCAGGGAAGGGGTTAACTTTATTTGAGAAGGAAGGGTTAAGTATGTCCCTAGGGGCGTGCTTCTAACTGTGATTGGATGTGGCTTGTGATGTAACAGCAGAGATCTATGATCCTACATAGCAGGATCGTATGATCTCTGCTGTTACACAGGGGAGAATGATAGACAGCTTTGTTTACATTAGCCGCCTGCCTTTCTCCCTCTGTAACTGACGATCGCGAGTGACTGGCGGACATCGGGTCCACCGGTCACACGCGCGGGGATCCCAGTGAGCAAGCGGGGGCGGGAGCGCGCCTCCGGCGGCGCGCCCTCGCCCCCTATTGGCTCGCAGGGGAGTGACGTACCAGTACGTCACTTTGCCTGCACGGGGCTGACCGCCGCAGTATATATACTTGCGGCGATCGGCAAGCGGTTAAGCAGAACTAAACTCTGGAAACTGTGTCCAAAAAAGCAGGCAGAGGGCAAAGGACTAGTTTTGGGTGTTGCCTTTGGTATTCTTACGGGTGTTACCTGTGGTATTCATCCAAAAAAGAGCAGGCAGAGGGCAAAGGTCTCGTTACGGATGTTGCTTGTGGTCTTCTTGCAGCTAATCTTTTCCTCGTTATTGACTTTCCATGCCTTGTTCTTCTATGTGTCTCTGTGGGGAGGTGGCCATCTTGTTAGAGGCAAGGCTTTCCTTCCTCATGTCAGAGCCTCCAGCAAGGAGAACAGTGAGCGGAACATTAGTGATATCACCAAATATAATTTCCAAGCTCCTTAGACTAGCAGTCAGAGGTGGCAGTACCTTAGATCTCACACTGCAGATATACAGCTAGGGGGCTACAGGGCAGGAGTACCCAGGCACAGGAAGCGCATCGTTTTTTCCAGGAGGAATTCCGAGCTAGGAGTACATTTGTCTGGTACTGTTTAGGTAAAAATAACATTTCTAGATGTTTCTTATATAATAGTAAACCTTCTAGCAGCTGATCCTTTCCTTGTTAATGACTTTCCATGTCTTGTTCTTCCCTGTGTCTCTGTGGGGAGGTGGCCATCTTGGTAGAGGCAAGGCTTTGCTTCCTCATGTCGGAGCTTCCAGCAAGGAGAACAATGAGTAATACATTAGTAATATCACAGGATCTAGAAGGGGAACTCCACGCCAAAATGGAAAAAAAAAACGGTGTGGGTCCCCCATGATCCATACCAGGCTCTTTGAGTCTGGTATGGATCTTAAAAGAGAACCCCATGCCAAAATAAAAAAAAATAAAAAAAAACGGTTGGGGGCCCCCCAAGACCATACCAGACCCCTCAGTCTGATTTGGATTTTAAGTGGAATCCCCACACCAAAAAAAGAATATAGCGTGGGGACCCCTCCAAAATCCATATCAGACCCTTATCCGAGGATGCAGCCTGGCAGGTCAGGAAAGAGGAGGGGATGAGCGAGCACCCCCCCCCCCCCCTTCCTGGACTATACCAAGCCACACACCCTCAACATAGCGGAAGTGGGTGCTTTGGGGTACCCCACCCAAAAGCACCTTGTCCACATGGTGATGGGGGACAACGGCCTCTTCTCGACAACCCTGGGCGGTGGTTGTGGGGGTCTTCGGACATGGGGCTTATCGGAATCCGAAAGCCCCCTTTAACAAGGGGGCCCCCAGATCCTGCTCACCCTATGTGAATGAGTATGGGGTACATTGCACCCCTACTCATTCACCCCAAAAAAGGCAGTGTAGTGTAAATAATGACAAGAGACGGTTTTGAGAAGTCCTTAATTAAAAATCTTCTTCCAATCTTGTTGCTCCGATCTTCTTCCTCCGATCTTTTCCCTCCCATCTTCTCTCTCAGGTGTTCCCCCCCTTCAGATCTTCTCCCTCTGGTCTTCTCCCTCCCATCTTCTCTCTCAGGTCTTCTCCCTCAGATCTTCTCCCTCAGATCTTCTCCCTCCCATCTTCTCTCTCAGGTCTTCTCCCTCAGATCTTCTCCCTCCCATCTTCTCTCTCAGGTCTTCTCCCTCAGATCTTCTCCCTCCCATCTTCTCTCTCAGATCTTCTCCCTCCCATCTTCTCTCTCAGGTCTTCTCCCTCAGGTCTTCTTCCTCCGATCTTCTCCCTCCCATCTTCTCTCTCAGGTCTTCTCCCTCAGATCTTCTCCCTCAAGTCTTCTTCCTCCGATCTTCTCCCTCCCATCTTCTCTCTCAGGTCTTCTCCCTCAGATCTTCTCCCTCAGGTCTTCTCCCTCAGATCTTCTCTCTCCCATCTTCTCCCTCCCATCTTCTCCCTCAGGTCTTCTCCCTCCGATCTTCTCCCTCCGATCTTCTCCCTCCGATCTTCTCCCTCCGATCTTCTCCCTCAGGTCTTCTCCCTCCGATCTTCTCCCTCAGGTCTTCTCCCTCAGGTCTTCTCCCTCCAATCTTTTCCCTCTGGTGTTCTTCCTCCGATCTTCTGCGCCGCCGACCCGGTCCTCTGCTGACGCTGCCTCCCAAAATTATGCCAGCTCTGCTATTTGCAGCTTCTTATATAGCCATGGGGTGTGGTCATCTGGTGATGTCACCAGGAGACCACTCCCCTTGTAACGCCCCCCCGCCGCCTGTAAAAACAATCAAGCCGCTGAATAGCCGCTATGACTGTTTTTACTGTGCAGGGAATCACCGGCAGAAAAAAAAAGATGGCTGAATGATGCCCGCAGCTGCACCCATCATTCAGATTTAACCACTCAAGGGGGAAGTGGCTTTAAAGCCAGACAACTGGGATTTTCAGAAGTCAACTTAGGACCAAGGATTCCATTTACACCCACAAGCACCCTAACAGTTAATGCTCATGTTGTCCATGAGGAAAGCGGCCGTCACGCCGAGTTCTTACAGTTGGCGGTGGAGAGGTCTCACTGTGCCAAGATCTCAGTGCCGATATCCAATGTTTTGCGGCTGCTCAGCAGGCACTCTGATTGAATGAAAGCTCAGCAAGGTCACAAAGTGCTTTTAGTCTAATTTGTTTTAGTCAAAATCAGTATCAATTGTCCTATTTTGGTAGAACGCCTTCCTTTTCCGAAGATGGTTTTATGTAGTATGGAATATGGAAGAATGATAGGGAATACAACGTTGGGGATGATTGATCAGCAGTTGCCCCTGCCAACAGGGGGTGAGGACTATAAATCCTGCACTTGACTTTTATGTGTGCTTTGCAATTGCCATGACATTGCGGTGAAAACTAAGCACAACTTTAGAGCAGATATACACTCACCAGACCCCTTTCTTGGGTACACCTTGCCAGTGGACCCCTTTTGCCTTCAAAACGGCCTTAATTCTTCGTGGAATAGATTCAAAAAGGTATTGGAAACGTTCCTGGTTATTTCACTCATTACAACTGGGTCTCAGTGCTTTTCTATGAATGGCAAGCAGATAATGGCTGGTAGGAGGGGCTGTCGGGGGGGGGGCACATATCATCACATCTTCCTGCCTCAGTACTCCTCTCAAGAGCTCTCAGCACTGATGCAAGCAGTGGGCTGGCTATTCAAAATGCCTTAATGGATGGATGTCAGGCTGGAGTGGGTGTTCCTAGGCCCTCTGCATTGTATAGAGACCACCCTGAGTAATGCCCACATGTGATGACTGAAAGACCTGGGATCAGATGATTGAAAGGAGTGGACCGGCAACCATCAGGTGTTCAACCTGTGGCCCTCCAGCTGTTGTGGAACTACAAGTCCCATCGTGCCTCTGGCTTTGGGAGTTATGCTTGTAACTGTCAGTCTTGCAGTACGTCATGGGACTTGTAATTCCGGAACAGCTGGAGGGCCACAGGTTGAGCACTTATGATGCTAGATCAGAGGTCTCCAAAATGCGGCCCTGGGCTGGATGTGGCCCTTTGCTTGCCTTTTACTGGCCCTTGGGGCACTATTTCTCCCACTGACACCAACAATGGGGCACTATTCCTCCCACTGACACCAATGATGGGGCATTATTTCTTCCCATGATACCAGCTATGGGGCAATACTCCCCCCCCCCCAACCTTATACCAATGATGGAGCACTATTCCTCCCACTGACACCAAAGATGGGGCACTGTTCCTTCCCATGGTACCATCTATGGGCAGTGCTTTAAGTGGCCCAAAAGAGGTGCTGATACTATATTATAGCCTATAAATTTTGTCGCCCCCCCCCCCCAACCCCACATCAGGGTCCCCACAGAGCACCCCCCCTGGCCTGGGCTGGGACTCCAGAGCAGGGGGACTCACTGGTGGTGACTGGTCTGGCTCTGGAGTGGGAAATATTCTTGGGGGGGGGGCAATTGAGGGGGCGCAGATGTCCAAAATGAGCGTACTGGTACGCTAAGGCTCACAGAGAGGTGGCGGTATGCTCAAGAGCCATATTTGGAAGTGGCGATACTGAGTACCAGTGCATACCGGCCCACTTAAAGCACTGCCTATGGGGCAATACTCCCCCCCCCACCTCTTATACCAATGATGGGGCACTATTCCTCCCACTGACGCCAATGATGGGGCACTATTCCTCCCACTGACACCAATGATGGGGCACTATTCCTCCCCCTGACACCAATGATGGGGCACTATTCCTCCCCCTGACACCAATGATGGGGCACTATTCCTCCCATTGACACCAACAATGGGGAACTATTCCTTCCCATGATACCAGCTATGGGGCAATACTCCCCCCCCCCCAACCTTATACCAACGATGGGGCACTATTCCTCCCACTGATACCAACCATGGAGCAATATCCCCCCCACCTCTTATACCAATGATAGGGCACTATTCCTTCCCATGATACCAGCTATGGGGCAATACCCCTCCCCCCAACCTTATACCAATGATGGGGCACTATTCCTCCCACTGACACCAATGATGGGGCACTATTCCTCCCACTGACACCAATGATGGGGCACTATTCCTCCCCCTGACACCAATGATGGGGCACTATTCCTCCCCCTGACACCAATGATGGGGCACTATTCCTCCCATTGACACCAACAATGGGGAACTATTCCTTCCCATGATACCAGCTATGGGGCAATACTCCCCCCCCCAACCTTATACCAACGATGGGGCACTATTCCTCCCACTGATACCAACCATGGAGCAATATCCCCCCCACCTCTTATACCAATGATAGGGCGCTATTCCTTCCCATGATACCAGCTATGGGGCAATACTCCCCCCCCCCCAACCTTATACCAACGATGGGGCACTATTCCTCCCACTGACACCAATGATGGGGCACTATTCCTCCCACTGATACCAACCATGGAGCAATATCCCCCCCACCTCTTATACCAATGATAGGGCACTATTCCTTCCCATGATACCAGCTATGGGGCAATACCCCCCCCCCCAACCTTATACCAATGATGGGGCACTATTCCTCCCACAGACACCAGACTACAAACACCCACGATGACACATATTACGTAGGAAGTAGAGGTGCGCTGAATGGAAATTTTGGTGCCGAAACTGAAAATTCAGGATGCACTTGGCCGAAACCGAAAAATGACTGTTTTTTAAAAAATATATATATTTTTATACATAATTGTAATATATTCACATTTTTAGTTAATATCATGAATTTAAATGAATATGAATTTATTTTCAGCCATTAGCGGGCAACTTTAGCTCAAGAAAAATCCTTTAAATTCTACGTATGGCTCAGTTTCCACCAATGCGTTTTTCCATGCTTTTTGCAGAAACGCACTACAGTATATTTACCATGGTTTCCTATGGGACACGTTCACACCTATGCATTTTTCAACCGCTGCGTTTTTGGAAAGGTTCAGGGACTTTTTCTCATTTTTTGCATTTAATAGTCTTCAATGGACCCATGCGTTTTTACATGCGTATTTCTCTATAACAAACAGTGTATAGCTGGTTGTTAAGGAGTGGGGCCAGGAATCCGGCTGCCGCGTTCTTAACCACTTGTCGACTTTTGCGTAAACCAATCAAAATACGCTTATTGTGATTTTTTTTACCAAAAATATGTAGCAGAAAACAAATTGGCCTACAAGGATAAAAAAAATGTGATTTTTAAATTTTTTTTTGGGGGGGGGGGGATGGGAATGTTATATAGCAGAAAGTGAAAAATATTGCCTTTTTTTCAGAATTGTCGCTCTTTTTTTGTTTATAGGGCAAACAAATAAAAAAATTGCAGAGGTGATCAAATACCACCGAAAGAAAGCTCTGTTTGTGGGGAAAAAAAATCTATTTTATTTGGGTACATGGTCGCACAATCGTCGCACGACCGCGCAATAGTCCGTTAAAATAACCAAGTGCCAAATCACAAAATATGGCCTGGTTATTAAGGGGGAAAATCCTTCCGGTGCAGAACTGGTTAAAAAAAAAGGATAAAAAAAAGGCGTTTTATGAAAAAAAAAAAAAAAAATGGCAGTTATAATACACATTTTATTAGGAAAATAATTGTCATAATGTTTGGATTTAGATCTAGTAAATAAAAATGTAACTTGCATTGACCTACCTCCTTAGACCCAGTCTGTCTGGACAATAAGGTCACCTGCTGACTTAGCACCATCCACCGGCAGCTTCACTCTTCAATAAGACACAGAAGTTGAATCTAACGCAGATTTTACTTCAGATAATTGCAGCACTGAGGATGCTTTTCCAGTCTGTTGAAGTGTAATGACTTCCCTCAGCCATATCTCTGAGAATCACTACTGACTGATGAAATATAGAAGAGGAGGGGGAGGGTGTAGCTAGGACTAAACTAACTAGCACTAAACCGGAGGGAGGGCAGCGGAAGAAACCAAATCACATTAGTAAACAAGTTGCAGTGGCCTAAAAACTGCCACTAGATGTCAGCATGCTACAGAACAAAAACAGCCTAATGCAGTTCAACACATATAACACAGAAAATGTATATGTAAATAGATAGATAGATAGATAGATAGATAGATAGATAGATAGATAGATAGATAGATAGATAGATAGATAGATAGATAGATAGATAGATAGATAGATAGATAGATAGATAGATATGGGGATAGATAGATAGATAGATAGATAGATAGATAGATAGATAGATAGATAGATAGATAGATAGATAGATAGATAGATAGATAGATAGATAGATAGATAGATATGGGGATAGATAGATAGATAGATAGATAGATAGATAGATAGATAGATAGATAGATAGATAGATAGATAGATAGATAGATAGATAGATAGATAGATAGATAGATAGATAGATAGATAGATAGATAGATGGGGATAGATAGATAGATAGATAGATAGATAGATAGATAGATAGATAGATAGATAGATAGATAGATAGATAGATAGATAGATAGATAGATAGATATGGGGATAGATAGATAGATAGATAGATAGATAGATAGATAGATAGATAGATAGATAGATAGATAGATAGATAGATAGATAGATAGATAGATAGATAGATAGATAGATAGATAGATAGATAGATAGATAGATATGGGGATAGATAGATAGATAGATAGATAGATAGATAGATAGATAGATAGATAGATAGATAGATAGATAGATAGATAGATAGATAGATAGATAGATAGATAGATAGGTAGATAGATAGATAGGTAGATAGATAGATAGATAGATAGATAGATAGATAGATAGATAGATAGATAGATAGATAGATAGATAGAGACAAAGGGAGACAAAATCCACCACTCCCCCCCCCCCCTCCCTCTCCGCCCCCATCAGAACAGAGTTTCGTTCTGTGTCTCTACCCAAAGATCGGCGGGTGCCGGAGGACATCCAGTGCCCGGCACCCGCAGATCAGTTTGTGCTGTGAGTAATCACAGCAGAAGCAGCCCGCTAGCGCCCTCTAGGTGGAACTGCAGAATCACCTATATATATATACACGATTCTGCACAGGAGGGATGCCCTGTAGCAGTATATTATCTGCTATAGGGCGATCCTATTAAGAATGAAATACACGGCTGTTGTCTGAACTGTACAAAAAGAGATAAATCCTTATTTATGTCACCAACAAGAGGTATAAAAAAATGTCACTTGAAATTCCCATGAACTATATAAATGCCAAAGGCCCAAAGCCAAGACAAAAATAAAGTGTAATAAAAAAAGTTTCTGGTGACTCGGTGGTGAGTCCTTGGCACATATTTCAGGAGAACTTCATGTGATCATTTTTTTTTATACCTTTTATTGGTAATATAAAGATTTATCTATTTTGTTTTATTTAGATAAGATCTGTGTATGTGTTTGTCTAATGGGGAGCTGAGCATTCCTCCAGGACTGAGCGCGTCCCTTGTAATGATGTGATTGGTTCTCAGTCTCGGAGTACTGTGAGCCCAGCCTGCAGGATGACGCACCTCGTAGGGAGAGTGGAAAAGAGACTCTGGGCTCACAGGAAATGGGCAGAATAACACGACTGTCATTCGGCCACCCACACTTTACCAATTAGGAAGCCAGGGAGAGCCCTGGAGTGTTCTATAACTTTTTTTTATACAGGATTGGGAAGGATGGGGGTATCGATAGGGTTTTTGCTTTAACCACTTGCCGATCGCCCAGGGCTGGTCCAAGACATTGTGCTGCTTGGGTCCAAAAGTAAAATGCTGCCCCCCCCCCCAAAAAAAAAAATCACCCAACAAAAGGCCCTTCTTCCCATCTCCATTATTTTATAATAATATAAAATTTTGAAAATATTATATATATACTGTTATCTTCTTCCATAACTCACCACCGGACCGCACAGGGCTTCTTGTGCTTCTTGGGTCCAAAAATTAAATGCTGCCCCCCCCCCAAAAAAAAAAAAACGCCCAACAAAAGGCTCCCCCCCATATCTATTATTTTATATTAATATAAAATTTAGAAAATATTATATATACTGTTATCTTCTTCCACAACTCATCACGGGACCGCCCAGGGCTGGTCCAAGACATTGTGCTGCTTGGGTCCAAGAATTAAATTCTGCCCCCCCCCAAAAAAAAATAACGCCCAACAAAAGGCCCCTCCCCCCATATCTATTATTTTATATTAATAAAAAATGTAGAAAATATTATATACAGTATATCTTCTTCCATAACTCACCACCGGACCACCCAGGGCTGGTTCAATACATTGTGCTGCTTGGGTCCAAGAATTAAATGCTGCCCCCCCAAAAAAAAAACACGCCCAACAAAAGCCCCCCCCCCTTCCCATATCCATTATTTTATAAAAATATAAAATTTAGAAAATATTATATATACTGTTATCTTCTTACATAACTTACCACCAGACCGCCCAGGGCTGGTCCAAGACATTGTGCTGCTTGGGTCCAAGAATTAAATGCTGCCCCCCCCCCCAAAAAAAAATAATGCCCAACAAAAGCCCCCCCCCCCATATCTATTATTTTATATAAATATAAAATTTAGAAAATATTATATATACTGTTATCTTCTTCGATAACTCACCACCAGACTGCTCAGTTCTGGTCCAAGACATTGTGCTGCTTGGGTCCAAGAATAAAATGCTGTCCCCCAACCCCACCCAAAAAAAATCACGCCCAACAAAAGCCCCCCCCCCCCCATATACATTATTTTATATAAATATAAAATTTTTAAAATATTATATACACTTTTATCTTCTTCCATAACTCACCACTGGAACGCCCAGGGCTGGTCCAAGACATTGTGCTGCTTGGGTCCAAAAATGAAATGCTGTCCACCCAAAAAAAAAAAAAAAATCACACCCAACAAAAGGCCAACCCCCCCCCCCCCCCCCACCCCCATATCCTCATAGCCTTGTCTACTAAGGCAGAGCTCTGTACTGTCATCTTCTTCTCCGATTAGAGGGTGCCAGCGGTCATCCATTGTCTGGCACCCACTGATCAACTTGTGCTGTTTAATCACAGCACAGCAGGCACGGTGGTCGCGTGTGAGCGAGAGCGCCCCCTACCCAGAAGTGCTGGATCACGCATTATAGATATTAGAGCCGCTCTGCCGTCGTACTCCTACCGCAAGCAGATAAGGCATACCTCCCAACTTTTTGAGATGGGAATGAGGGACACCTATTAGCAAAATTATGTAGGCATAGGACACACCCCTAGCCACGCCCTCTTAAAGAAGAATTATATTTTAAAAAAATTAGTTAAACCCACAAATGCTTTTTTTTTTTTTACCGCTGTTTTTTTTTTTATACTGGGTTTAGAAATTTACAAATGCAGCGATTTAGAAATAGGATACAAGGTTTAACACTGGGAAACACTTTTTGAAGCATAGAAAGTGCATTTTATATAGAACTGTATAGATCAGACCAAAATGAGGGACAAAACAGGAGGAAGGAGGGACAGAGGGACAGAGTTCTAAATCAGGGACAGTCCCTGGAAATCTGGGACGGTCCCTCGAAATTCGGGACAGTCCCTGGAAATCAGGGACGGTCCCTTGAAATTTGGGACGGTCCCTGGAAATCAGGGACAGAATTCTAAATCAGGGAAAGTCCCTGGAAATCAGGGACAGAGTTCTAAATCAGGGACAGTCCCTCGAAATCAGGGACAGTTAGGAGCTATGAGATAAGGTCCCTCATCCCCTCTTATTTTTCTTGCCATCCTTTTATCGAAGAACATATAGAATTGTATATCTTTGTCTATATTCATTTTATTTTTTTTTGCGCACGTGTGCTGAACATAACTATCCAGGCAGAACGTCATGCATTACTTGTGCCGGATTCCGGACTAGAGTCCTGCCAATCAGCCGAGCCCATATACATCATGCTGTCTTCTCCCACCACTTTACCATGTCTGTATCATTACCTAATGTAAAGGGAAATGTTAAGCCTGCTGTGAGTACACCACTACATTCGAGTCATTATAGCGATCACAGACAGCCGCTTAAATAACCCGTAGACACAACACTGGTACACATTCAGCCGGTGACATGCTGCACCCACTCACATGGGCAATCTGGAGGAAATTACCCGAAATGCGTTCATGGGAAAAGGCTTGTGTCACCATTTGGAAATGTTTTAACGGCGACACGTGTCAACAAGATATGATGCATATGACGTATAATACACGCTCTTCTGTAAGCGGCCGATGATGGGGGCTTTCTTTGGTAAGACTATGCACACCATGGCGCTGAAAATTTTGGTTGTGTTAGAAGCATTTTTAAAAGGTACGCTCCAGGTAAACTTAAAGTGCATGTGAAAAATAACCATGAACTTGTCTTTTTTGCAGTCCAGGCCTTTTCTGACACTTTTTGTTCACATGTAACAATCACTATTTCTCTATCGTTCATTGACAGACGCAGCTCCATATAATTCTTGACCATTGGGTTATGCTGCCCCCTACAGGAGTAGAACACTAGGCAGGAAAAAGCTTGACCACGTCTACGGGGCCGTCCCTGCAGGCATACTGTACACCCCACACACTCTGCTATAGCCTTCAGTTTGTTTCTGCCTAGTTTAGGAGTAGGACTTAGTCCCCTGATTTCCCCCCCCCCCCCTTTAGTCTTAGCTGGGGTTTTTTTTTGGGAACCTTTTTGTAAGACTTTATTTTTTAGTTAGTTTTGTTCCTGAGAAAACAACAAGCAACAGCCGGCTGGGATTCGGAGTGGATATGCTAGATCCTTAAGGTCCCCCAGTCTGGCCAGCGAGCGTGCGCAGGTTATAGTCCAGCACTAGGCCTCGCCACAACAGAGCCCCGATGGACGGGGGCTGGCCCGTGAGCAAAACACTTTGCTGAGACGCATTAGACCTGGGTGGCCCTGAGTCGTGGCTTAGTCCGGGCCTTTTCTGTCACTTTTTGTTCACATGTAACAATCACTATTTCTCTATCATTCATTGACAGACGCAGCTCTATATAATTCTTGACCATTGGGTTATGCTGCCCCCTACAGGAGTAGAACACTAGGCAGGAAAAAGCTTGACCACGCCTATGGGGCCGTCCCTGCAGGCATACACCCCACACACTCTGCTATAGCCTTCAGTTTGTTTCTGCCTAGTTAAGGAGTAGGACCTAGTTCCCTGCTGGGACTTTGGTCTTAGCTGGGTTTTTTTGGGAACCTTTTTGTAAGACTTTATTTTTTAGTTAGTTTTGTTCCTGAGAGAACTACAAGCAACAGCTGACTGGGTTTCGGAACTGGAATTGCTAGATCCTTAAGTTCTCCCAGCCTGGCCAGCGAGCGTACGCAGGTTATAGTCCAGCACTCGGCCTCGCCACGACAGAGTCCTGATGGATGGGGGCTGGCCCGCGAGCGAAACACCTGGGTCGCCCTGAGTCGCAGCGTTGTCCAGGCCTTTTCTGGCACTTTTTATTCATATGTAAGTGCCGGTTCACACTTGTGCGGCTGCGGAGATCGCATGTAATTCGAAGCGCTGACTGTAAGGGTGTCATTCTGGCCACCACTGTAAGGGGGGCATTCTTCCCACTTACCACCACCAATGTAAGGGGCATTTCCTAATGACCTCTGATGGATCAATTTTTCTAGGGTTTCCCTGAGACCAGAAACTGATTTCAAGAGTTCTTCTCAGATAAAAAGGTTGAGAAAGGCTGTCCTAGATACAGTATAGTGAGTAAGTCACCCTGGGGCAGATTCAGATTTCAGGGCACCCCTGGTAAGATTAGTCCATCGGGGGTCATTGGGAAAATGCCTATTACCTTTGTGGTGTTAATTTTGAAAAATGCTACCCTTAGAGAGGGCAGAATGACACCCTTGCAGTCATGCCGTTGGCTTTGCCAAGTGGCACTGACCCTGGAACTATGTAGGCACCATCAGAGAAGAGCACATTTAGCCACAGCTCAAGGAACCCTTAGTCAACTCCAGAGGAACCCTTGAAAAAATTTTCAAATCTCAGGGAGCCCCTAGTAAAATTAGTCCACCAGGAGGCAATAGAAAAATGCCATTTAGGTTTGTGGTGGTAAAAATGCTACCCTTAGAGAGGTGGCCAGAATGACACCCTTGCAGTCATGCCATTGGCTTTGCCATATAGCACTGGACTTGGAACTAAGCAGGCACTGTCAGAAGGGAGGACATTTAGCCACAGCTCAATGCCCTTTACCTTTGTGGTAGTAAAAATGCTACCCTTAGAGAGGTGGCCAGAATGACACCCTTGCAGTCATGCCATTGGCTTTGCCATATAGCACTGGACTTGGAACTAAGCAGGCACCGTCAGAAGGGAGGACATTTAGCCTCAGCTCAAGGGACCCTTAGCCAACCTCAGGGGAACCTTTGAAATAATTTTCATATCCCAGGGAGCCCCTGATAACATTAGTCCATCAGGGGTCATTGGGAAAATGCCCTTTACCTTTGTGATGGTAAGTCTGAAAATTGCTACCCTTAGAGAAGTGGTCAGAATGACACCCTTGCAGTCCATGCCATTGGCTTTGCCATATAGCACTGGACTTGGAACTAAGCAAGCACTGTCAGAAGGGAGGACATTTAGCCACAGCTCAATGCCCTTTACCTTTGTGGTGGTAAAAATGCTACCCTTAGAGAGGTGGCCAGAATGACACCCTTGCAGTCATGCCATTGGCTTTGCCATATAGCACTGGACTTGGAACTAAGCAGGCACCGTCAGAAGGGAGGACATTTAGCCACAGCTCAAGGGACCCCTAGCCAACCCCAGGGGAACCTTAGAACCTTAGAAATAATTTTCATATCTCAGGGAACCCCTGGTAAGATTAGTCCATCAGGGGTCATTGGGAAAATGCCCTTTACCTTTGTGATGGTAAATCTGAAAAATGCTACCCTTAGAGAAGTGGTCAGAATGACACCCTTGCAGTCCATGCCATTGGCTTTGGCACTGGCCCTGGAACTATGCAGGCACCGTCAGAAGGGAGGGCATTTAGCCACAGCTCCCTCCTAAAACCCTTTGCCAACTCCAGAGGAACCACAGGGGTTCCGCAGAACCGCGGCTGCCCCAGAGGAATCCTATAAAAATGCTTGGGTCTCGGGTAAGCCCCGCTAAAACAAATTCATTGGGTGTCAGTGGAAAGAATGCCCCCTACTCTGATGGCCAGAGGATGGAATACCCCCTTACAGATAGCCAAAAAGATCATTGGTGTCAGGCATCTGACGTTGGCCTGGCATTGGATCCTACACAGTGCAGACATCATCAAATAGGAGCTTAATCGGCTAAAACTCAGGGAACCCCTAAAACATGTTAAAGAGAGGGAGGTGTGAGACTCGAGTACCTGTTCAGTAATATCACAGCAGTGTGTGGCTGGCGGATCTGGAGCTGAGTTTTCTTTCTTGTTCAATAACAAGTTAAATAACACAAAAATTAGATCCTAAGATGCCTATTCATAAAATACAAATAACAAATAAAACCTTTATGCAATGTAATCAGAGGGGTGTGTTATGATAAATGTGGCATAAAATCCAGAAAATACTCACTTTATAGACTATTCTTGTTAATACCCTGAATTCAAGGTCCCTGTTGAATAGAATTCTTTTTCTGTATGAATAAATAATTTGTCCTTGTTTTAATTATTGCATAATTTTTTTAATTGATCATAATATTATTCATGCATTTTTTTATGGCTAGGGAGGATTCCTTTCACTGTGTGGCTACGAGAATACGAACAGCCATGAGATAAATCATTCTAGGGTTTGGTTTCTCGACATGGAAGAGGGCTTATCCCCAAGGGGTTCAGGCGAGGATTTGGGGATAGGTCCCTAAAGAAGCTTAGAAATCAATTTGGATATTTTTTCTCCAAAACATAGAAACAGCAGAGCAATAATTGGGCTGAGGAACCTTGCTATGGAAGTCCTCTGGAGCAGCCGGGGAGAGCAGGTGGTAGGGAGTAAAGTGTGTAGAGCCGGGGTCTCCAAACTTTTCAATACAAGGGCTACATTGTATATTTTACAAATATTGGTAGGTAAAAAAAAAAAAAAAATCCCTCTTTACATCAGGGTCCCCCTTACGTCAAGGTCTCCATCAAAGTCCCCTTTACATTAGTGTTCCTTCTTACATTGGGATCCCCATCAGAGTTCCCTCTTACATCAGAGTTCCCCTTACAGCAGGGTTCCCATCAGATCCCCCCTTACATTGGGGGGAACCCTAGGAGTTCCCCTTACCTCAGGGTTCCCATCAGATTCCCCCTTACATTGGAGGGGAACCCTAGGAGTTCCCCTTACCTTAGGGTTCCCATCTGATTCCCCCTTACATTGGGGGGAACCCTAGGAGTTCCCCTTACCTTAGGGTTCCCATCAGATTCCACCTTACATTGGGGGGGAACCCTAGGAGTTCCCCTTACCTCAGGGTTCCCATCGAATTCCCCTTACATTAGGGTACCCTAGGAGTTCCCCTTACCTCGGGGTTCCCATCCGATTCCCCCTTACATTGGGGGGAACCCTAGGAGTTCCCCTTACCTCAGGGTTCCCATCTGATTCCCCCTTACATTGTGGGGAACCCTAGGAGTTTCCCTTACCTCAGGGTTCCCATCCAATTCCCCCTTACATTGGGGGGAACCCTAGGAGTTCCCCTTACCTCAGGATTCCCATCAGATTCCACCTTACATTGGGGGGGGGACCAAAGGAGTTCCCCTTACCTCAGGGTTCCCATCCGATTCCCCCTTACATTAGGGTACCCTAGGAGTTCCCCTTACCTCAGGGTTCCCATCCGATTCCCCCTTACATTGGGGGGGGGGACCCTAGGAGTTCCCCTTACCATAGGGTTCCCATCCGATTCCCCCTTACATCGGGGGGAACCCTAGAAGTTCCCCTTACCTCAGGGTTCCCATCAGATTCCCCCTTACATTGGGGGGAACCCTAGGAGTTCCCCTTACCTCAGGGTTCCCATCGTATTGCCCCTTACATTAGGGTACCCTAGGAGTTCCCCTTACCTCGGGGTTCCCATCCGATTCCCCCTTACATTAGGGTACCCTAGGAGTTCCCCTTACCTCAGGGTTCCCATCGGATTGCCCCTTACATTAGGGTACCCTAGGAGTTCCCCTTACCTCAGGGTTCCCATCCGATTCCCCCTTATATCAGGGTCCCCATACAAGTTCCCCTTACATCAGGTCAAAGCAGAGACCATAGGCAGCCTCTGCCCATCTGAATCCTCCCTCTGTGCCCAGGGATAGGTCTCTGACCCTAGCTTCAGGTTGTACAAAATCTTGATGTGGTCCACAGGCTGTAGTTTGGAGACCATTGATGTAAAATGGTTGGGACCAAATCTGTCCAAACAAGTCTACCAGATAGGCATGTAAGGGGGCTTCTGATTGGCTTAGTGTTGGTGCCAAAAGGTGCAAGTCGCCACCCTGCTTCTTCTAGGAGATAACAATACCCACCTGCTTGTAGCCCACTACTTCTGCCATACTGTGCCAAGCTCCTTGCCAGAGACCTTCCCATGAAATTCCCGGCCATTAGCCTTAATATTCACAAGAAAGGAATGTCCACACAAATGATGTTCTGTACTTTACTGGTGTTCTTCTGGAGAGGACGTTGACACACCATATCACATAGACATACAATCTGGGGTTGCTTAGCATTACTTTGACATTCACACATATGGTAGACATACCGTAGCAGTCATTATGTGAAAGCAGCACAATACACATCACTCTCAAGCCATCTTCCATTTTACATAGTCTCTCTCTCTTACTAGGCAGCACCACAGTGTTGGAACCCATCTCCCTCTATACTATTTCTGAGAAGAGGTCAGGACTCTGTGCAGGCCAGTCAAACTCACCCATCCATGTCTTTATGGACCTTGCTTTGTGCACTGGTGTGCAGTCATGTTGGAACAGGAAGGGGCAATCCCCAAACTGTTCCCACAAAGTTGGGAACATTAAATTGTCCAAAATGTCTTGGTATGCTGACGCCTTAAGAGTTCCCTTCATTGGAACTAAGGGGCCAAGCCCAACCCCTGAAAAACAACCCCACACCATAATTGCCCCCCCCCCCTCCACCAAATGATTTGGACCAGTGCACAAAGCAAGGTCCATAAAGACATGGATGAGAGAGTTTGGGGTGGAGGAACTTGATTGGCCTGCACAGAGTCCTGACCTCAACCCGATAGACTACCTTTGGGATGAATTAGAGCGGAGACTGTCTGTGACATCATCTTTCACATTATACACAAAATTGAGGTATACAGTATATTGTGCTTTGTTTTTGCTTAATTAATTAAAAACCGCTCCGCAAATACCATGTAAATATTTAAACAACCGCCATTTTATTCCCTCGGGTCTCTGCTAAAAAAAAAAATTATAATATTTGGGGGTTATAAGTAATTTTCTAGCAAAATACTGATTTAAACTTGTAAACAAAAAGTGACAGGATAAATTACAATATTTTTTTTGCATAGGTATATTGTTTTTAAAAAAAGAAAATAGAAATGGGGGGGGGGGGGTTATGGTTAAAAAATTGCTATGGCACAAGGTAACGCAGTGGTCATATTCTCAAAGCTCGAAATCGGGCATCGGCAAGCTATGATGCAATATTTTTAAAAGGATTTGTCGCCCTCCAGTGGCAGATGGCAGGATTTATAAACTAAAAGTGTTCGCTGTTCGACATATGAGCATATGATCTCTGGTAAAAATAAATAAATATTGTAAAAATAAAATAAATAATAAATAAAAATATTGTTGGTAAAAATAAATAAATATATTGTGACAACGCTGTGCCCTGCCATGATGGGAAAAGAGTTTTGTGTCACCCAGGATTCTCCTCCAGGCAGGTTAAGGGGCTCATTCAGAGGAAACTGGCTTTTCAGTTTCCTCTCTCTTTAGTAAAATCCATTCTGGGAATTGGCACCTGGAGATTTTCTGGTGATCTGGGTGGGAAGAAATCTCCAGTCCTTGGACCAGGTTTTGCAGACAAAGAGCGCGCTGATGGTGAAGGTGTGTGCTGGCACACTATTCCTCCCACTGACACCCACAATGGGGCACTATTCCTTCCACTGACACCAATGATGAAGCATTATTCCTCCCACTGACACCAATGATGGGGCACTATTCCTCCCACTGACACCAATGATGGGGCACTATTCTTCCCACTGACACCAATGATGGGGCACTATTCCTCCCATTGACACCAATGATGGGGCACTATTCCTCCCACTGACACCAATGATGGGGCACTATTCCCCCAATGATACCAATGATGGGGCACTATTCCTTCCACTGACACCAATGATGGGGCACTATTCCCCCAATGATACCAATGATGGGGCACTATTCCTCCCACTGACACCAATGATGGGGCACTATTCCTTCCACTGATACCAGTGATGGGGCACTATTCCTCCCACTGACATCAATGATGGGGCACTATTCCTCCCACTGACACCAATGATGGGGCACTATTGATCTTTTATTGAAGAGAATCAAGCAACAAATTTTATACAAAAGTAAATAACAGAACTATAGTACAATATTCCAACAGAAAACAAAGGAATACACATCCATGTGCAGAATATATATACAATATATACATAATCCACTTCCAACATTCATAGAAAACTATTTACATAAAGCAGCAGAGAGGGCCTAAGAGGCACAACTCATCACCTATGTATGCAGCCATTTATCAAAAACTAAGCATTAAGAAAAAATCTAGGGTGATAAGAGACAGAAAGCCACACCCGGGAAAGAGACTCCTGGCAGTCAGGGAGGCTTGAAACCCCTCCACGCCTTCAACCAAGCCCTCTGACCCCACTTGTCTCTCTCAAGCGCCCGAATCTTCCCCACCTCATGCAGAATGTCACACACCACCACCTGAACAGGAAGGATTTTACGCCGAAGGGTGACCTGACACCGTGCATTCCAGGTGTAATAACGGACTACTAAGCTAACTAAAAAAAGTGTATCCAAACAAAAGCCCACACCAGTATTGAATGCTCCATACACCCACTCAGCATAACCCAGCCTGGAGAGGAAAGGAACACCGAGGGCCCGCCCCACCTGTTTGTATACCTCTATGTTAAAAGGGCAACGAAGCAGAAAATGGTCCATAGTCTCCTCCTCACCTGTACATTCCTCCCGAGGACAACCACGATCCATCCCACTGCGGAATTTCAAATTGCCCCGAACATAGAGCCTCCCGTGGAAGCACAACCAGGCCAGATCCCTGAATTTAAGGGGGACTCTAGCCAAATTAATCAATCTTAACCCTTCCCTCAAAATTGGGCCTGGGCAATCCCTTAATGCTAGTGGGTCATGAAAGACTTCGCTCAAGACTCGGCTCATAAGGACTTTCCTCGGAGCGGATCTGAGATCTTCAGCCGACAGTCGCCACTGCCGCAGCAACTTCAGACACGGAGCGACATAGGCTGGGAGCTGACCACGATGACCCCTGAGATTCTTCACTTGGCCACCTTCTTCCCAAAGTCGCAGAAAAGGCCTAAACCAAGATCTAAACATGCCTGCCCATCCAGGAGGTTCCACTGCAAGCATACTACCAATATTAAACTTGAGAAATAGCAGTGAAAAGAAAAGAACGGGGTTGACCATACCTAAGCCACCCTCCCTCCTGGATAGATAGGTGACATTCCTCTTGATGGGGTTCAGTCTGTTCCCCCACAGCATCTGGAAGAACACACTATAGATCCTAGCATAGAGAGATACTGGCAAGATGCAGACAGGGCTGACATACAAGAAGATCGGTATCAGGTAAGTCTTAATCAGATCAACCCTTTCCCTCAGAGATAACTTCCATCTCTTCCAGCTGACCACCTTAGTATTGGCAACTTCCAGCCTGCCTTCCCAGTTTTTGAGGCCATAATCGCCAGGTCCAAATTCAATGCCTAATATCTTAATTTTTTCCTGGGGCACTGGAAAGGTGTCCGGGAGATCAAACCCCTCACCTTCCTTTCCCATCCAAAAAACTTCACTCTTTTCCTGATTGATTTTGGAGCCTGATGCTTCAGAGTACCGTGATGTCAGAGAGACCACCTCCTCCGCTTCATCTGTCCCAGTGACAATCACTGACACATCATCCGCATAGGCAACAACCCTCAAAGGCGGATCACCCGGGATTCCCACTGGTACCCCACACAACATGCTGCTCTCTAGCCTCCTGATGAAGGGGTCGATTGCAAACACATAGAGCAGGGGACTCAGGGGACAACCCTGGCGCACCCCAGAGCCAACCTCAAAGGACTGTCCAACCCAACCATTAACAAGAGGGAAGCTTTCTGCCCCCTTATACAAGACTTTTAACCAATCGACAAAACCACCCGGCAGACCGTACTTACTAAAGAGCAACCACAGGTACTCATGGTTGACACGATCGAAAGCCTTTGCCTGATCCAATGCCAGTAGATACTTTCCCCAGCCTGCAGCCCTGCACTGCTCCAAGGCCTCCCGGACAGCTAAAACCGCTGTGAAGGTGATCCTACCCTGGATCGAACAGTGCTGATGGCGAGAAAGCAAAGACTCTGCTACTGCCGATAGGCGCCAAAAAAGTATCTTCGCCAGCACCTTTCTATCGACATTGAGAAGGCTGATGGGGCGCCAATTCTCAATCATTGAAGGATCTTTACCTTTTGAAAGAAGAATCACAGCTGAGTGTCTCATGGAAGGGGGAAGCACCCCCTCAGCAAGACAACTGTTAAAAACCTCTACCAAATGTGGGGCCAGAATAGACCTAAAGGCTTTGTAAAACTCAGCCGTCAGACCATCCGGTCCAGGTGACTTTTTGATGGCAAGCTGTTCAATTGCCCTCGTCACCTCTTCAACTGTGATCTCTTCTGTCAAATTCATCAAAGGGACATCTCCACCATTTAGACCTGGAGTAGAGTCCAAAAAGCTTTCCATCTTGTCTCGGTCAAGCTCTTTCCTCCCAAGAAGTTCAGCATAAAAAGACCTCACGACCTCCAGGATCCCTGACCTGGACTTTGTCAAGGAACCTGTACTATCCTTAAGGCCAACGACCATCTTAACAGCTACACCCTGTTTACAGTTCTGGTAAGGGTCAGGCGAGTGGTATTTCCCATAGTCCCGCTCCAGAACCAAAGAGGTATGCCGGTCATATTGACACTTCCTGAGGAGGATTTTCACTTCAGAGATTGCCCCAGGATCTCCTCCTCTCGAGACAAGAATATCCAGCTTCCTCCGCAAACGTTGGTAGGTCATGTATCTATTAAACTGTTTTTTATTGGCTAGGCCCCTGAAGAATCCAGCAATCCTCTTTTTGGTCAGCTCCCACCACTCAGCCTTGCTGCTACAAAAGTCCAGGATGGTCACCTGTGCCTGAAAGAATTCCTCAAAGGATTGTCTAACATGTTCTTCCTCAAGGAGAGTCGAATTTAATCTCCAGATGCCTTTGCCCCTCTGAGGGAAGTCTGAAGCATTCAAGACCACAGATAGCATACAGTGATCAGAGAACTCCACTGCCTGCACCACTGGGGGTGAGAAAGCAGAGGCCTCCTTCAAAAAAAACCTATCTATCCTACTCTGACTATTACCTCGATTAAAGGTGTACCCTGTGTCATCCGGAAGGTGCTTAATGTGCACATCCACAAGACCAGCATCCCTAACCATACTATTTAAAAAAACGCTATCATATCCCAGCCTGTCATTGAAGTCCTTCCTGTCCTTGGGCCTAGTCACAGTATTAAAGTCACCTCCAAAAACCACTTGCCGGGATGTAAAAAGAAATGGCTTGATCCTTGTAAAAAGGCATTTCCTGTCCCACTTTGTGTGCGGCCCATAAATATTAATAAGGCGCAGGTCCTGCCCTCCCACAAGGACGTCTAAGACCATACATCTCCCAATCTCCACCTCAATAACCCGCCGGACAGTTACCATGCCGGTTTTAAACAACACCGCCACCCCGCCGTAAGGCTCGGCCGCAAGAGACCAGTAAGATGGACCATACCTCCACTCTCTCTTGGCCATATGAATATCTGCCAAGGAGGTGAGCCTAGTCTCCTGCAAAAATAAAATTTCAGCATCTAATTGGCTGAACAAAAAGAAGGCCATAGAACGAGCTCTTACCGACTTAATGCTGGCGACATTTATTGTCACCACTTTTAACGGAGGGGGAACCGCCATTTGGGTTATTGGGTGGATTGCTTCTTAGCTCCCCTCTGCTGCTCATCACCAGAAGCCTCTCTCTTTCTTGAGGCCTCCTCCAATTCCATTTCTGAATCAGAATTTTGCTCAGAAGAAGCTCCAGATGAGGAGATATCCCATGCAGAAGCCCTAGAACGGTCGGGGATAGACACTGGGGCTTCCTGTCCCTGTTCCGTCCTCACCGTCTATCTCTTCCGCCTCACAACCTTCCTTCTCTCCTCCAGGTACTGCAGGTCAGATTCAGAGATGTTATCTCTTGTTTTCTTCTTTTTTGAAGTCTTCACAGAAGACTTCTTTGCAGAGGAAGCCGCAGCACCCTTTTTGGTACCGTCTACCACTCCTGGTGGGGGGAGACCTTCCCTTAAGTCAGACCTAGGAGGGGAAGACTCATGGGGCAAGACTGACTCGGGGGGCACAGACTTAGAAGGTTCTGACACAAGAGGAGCGGGTACAGTAGGCTGGGGGGACACAGAGACAGCCACAGAAGGAATACCTACAGACACAGGAGGGTTGGCCACAGAAACTGGGGAGGTATCCTGAACAGGACCAGGGGGGTCCGTCACCGCAGAGGAGGATGATACACCAGGGGCCTCATCCTCCATCCTGTCCAGCCTCAACAGTTCATCTACTACCTCCTTCTCCATATTGTGCCAGGCCTCCGGACATCGGCTGTAGGGGTGGCCAAGGCGCAGGCACAGGTTGCACCTTATCGCCTGGGTACAGTCCCTGGCTACATGACCCTGTCCCCGACATACTGAACATATTACGGCTGAACAGGAGGAGCTAAAATGCCCCTTTTCTCCACAGCGGTGACATAGCTTTGGCTGACCAGGATAAAAAATAGTCATCCTATCCCTCCCTATGAAAGCCGAGGAGGGCAGGTGACGGACAACATTCCCATCCCTGGCCAACCTGACCGTTACCGACCAACCCCCAGTCCAGATGTCACGTTCATCAAGGATTTTTTCTAGCCTTGTCAAAACCTCACCATAGTTCCTTAACCAGACCTCTAGGTCCCGAGCAGGAACACTCTCATTATTGAGGATGATGGTTATTTTTTTAACCGTTGATCTCTGCGAAACAGCAACTGGTGCCAGATCTTCCCATTCGGGTCTTGACCTGCACCGAGCCTCATATCGTTCCCAGAACAGGTCAAGACCCTCTGGCCTGGTGAAGCTGATTGTGTACTCCCGGCTCCCAGCTACGTGTATTAGGGCATAAAGGTCATTCGCCCCAAAGCCCATCTCCAAAATCATATCAACCACCACACGCCGTGCTGGAGAGACTGCACCGCCTTCCCATTTAAGTATAACGACATTACGTCTTGGACCCCCAGCAGAAGCCAGAGACCCAAGACCGGAACCAGGGGTGCTCAAAGTGGCAGTTTGTGGTGTAAATCTCTGCCTGGAAGCAGGGTTCCTCATTGGCTGCAGCCCTGGCTTAAAAACATTACCAGGCGCAGAGCGTACCACCTGAGCAAAAGAAGGCTTATCAGGGCCAAGACCCCACACCGATGTAACTTTAGCTGGTACATTATTATTATTATCCTTATTATTAATTGCTTGTACTGAGCCAGTAGGATTTCCCATTACACACACATTAGTAGGATTATTCAGAACAGCTGTGTTGGAAGAAATGTCACAACAATCAGTATTCACTATCACAGTTTCTGCTGTAGTACCACAGGTGGCCTGATGCTGCAGTATAGAGTCCTGAACAACAGCTGTGACTGGACAAACAGCCTTTGACTCAGCAAAAGGGGGGTTAATGGGTTGTTCTGGCTCTTGTAGTTCCTTTGCTGCAATGTCATTTTTTAAACGCAGTTTTTCCTGCATGGAAACATCAGCAGCTGAAATATTGCTGGATATGAAATTACCAGCCTGGGTGTCATTGGGCAAAACATCCGCATTAGCCAAGGTGTTAAATGGCACAAAAATAGTTTTATCAGTCACTTGTGACTTGCTAGGCTTTACCTTATCAGGCACATTATCAGGAAAGTTCTCCTCACCAAACACCAGCTGATCCGCCCGTACTGGAGACTCCACTGCCTGGATCACTCTCAGCATGCCTCCTGAGCCCTGAGAAGGCAACGGGTTGCTTACCTCACCTTGGGGGGTCAGGGGGTCAGAACTGGTGGTCTCCTCCACCTCCATCTTTGCCATCCTTGCAAATCTCCGGTCATTGCAAAACTTTTCCTTAAAGGGCCCCTCTTTACCTTCCATCATGGCCACAATGGTTTCCTGGTGTTGAACCTGTTTCGCAGACGCTTCAACTCTGCTCTGAGCTTGTAGAGCTGGTCTCTCTCCCTATTCAGGACCTTGATCCCGGCCACCACTCGCTCCCGAATGGACTCGGCATCCTCATCCTCACCAGGGGCAGATAGATCCCCAGCCATGGCTTGTCCAGGAGCAGGTATGTCATCCAGCTGCCCATGGGATGGCTGAGAGCTTCCAGCAGGAGAGGCCCTGCTGGCCTGCATGGCCTCCCCAGATAGGGGCCAGCAGGGCTGGGAGAGATTTTACCAGACTCCCCTCTGACACAGATCACCTGGAGCAGCTCCAGACACACAGCCAGAGAACCTTCCTGCAGCCACACCCGAAACTGAATGATGGGAAACTACTCCTCCCACTGACAGCAATGATGGGGCACTATTCCTCCCACTGACACCAACAATAGGACACTATTCCTCCCAGTGACACCAATGATGGGGCACTATTCCTCCCACTGATACCAATGATGGGGCACTATTCCTCCCACTGACACCAATGATGGGACACTATTCCTCCTAATGACACCAATGATGGGGCACTATTCCTCCCACTGATACCAATGATGGGGCACTATTCCTCCCACTGACACCAATGATGGGATACTATTCCTCCCAATGACACCAATGATGGGGCACTATTCCTCCCACTGACACCAATGATGGGACACTATTATACCCACTGCTGACCATAGGCCCAAGATTTTTTTTCTATGCACCCTGCTAAGCCTGGCAGGATATTCCAGCACTAAATTCATAATTAATGCATCTAAACCCGAAAACAAGCCTGTAACAAATATACACCTATCGGCCCGGAGTTGTGTTGGCTGTATTCCTTTTCCTTTTTAGGGGGCTTTTTTTCTTATGTTTGTTCCTGGGATTAGATACACTTAAAAACTTCTGGACCAGAAGGATTTTCCCCCTTCCTGACCAGGCCATTTTTTTCAATTCGGCACTGCGTTACTTTAACTGACAATTGCGCGGCCGTGCGACGCTGTACCCAAATAAAATTGATGCCTTTTTTCCCACAAATAGAGCTTTCTGTTGGTGGTATTTGGTCACCTGTGCGTTTTTTATTTTTTGCACTATAAACTGTGTACAGAACACCTCCAGGTCACCATATTGCGTTTTACAGAAAATGAAAGAGCTGCAGATTAAAAAGGAAAGGGAATTTTACATAACATTTAATTACAATATGATTTGTTTAGCAATTGTATAGGATATATTATTTTTTTATTTGACTTTTGTTTCCCAACGAATGTGGAGTTACCCTTTAACTACTTACGGACTGCTCTCCTCTCAGGCAGGAAGTGGAGTGAGGGCAAGCTGGCCCCCACTGCACTCTATGGCCTTGGAGGACCGGAGCGATGTCATATGTCACTTCCTAGCAACGGATTTAAAGAGCCCATTTTTTTTCATCATGAAAAAAAAACTTTTTTTTTTTTTTGCTTTTTAGTGTAGATGTGAGATGTGAGGTCTTTTTCACCCCAGATCTCACATTAAAGAGGTCCTGTCCTGCTTATTTCTATTACACGGGATGTTTACATTTCTTGTAATAGGAATAAACGTGATCAAAACATTTTTTTTGTAAAAAAAAAAAATACATTGTAAAAATAAAAAATAAAAGATAAAATAAATAGGGAAAAAAATAAATGTAAAGCGCCCCATCCCCGCTCGCTCGCTTTCAGAAGCGAACGCACACGCAAGTTGCGCTCACATATGTAAACAGTGTTCAAACCACACATGTGAGGTATCGCCGTGATCGTTAGAGTGAGAGCAATAATTTGAGCCCTAGAACTCCTCTGTAACTCTAAACTGGTAACCTGTAGAAATTTTTAAATTGTCACCTATGGGGACTTTTAAGTACCAATGTTTGTCGCCATTCCACGAGCGTGGCGCAATTTTAAAGCAGGACATGTTGGGTATCTATTTACTCGGCATAACATTATCTTTCACAATATAGAAAAAATTGGGCTAACTTTACTGTTTTCTCATTTTTTAATTTAAAAAAGTGAATTTTTTTTTCCCAAAAAAATTGCATTTGTAAGACCGCTGCGCAAATACATTGTGATAAAAAATATTGCAACAATCTCCATTTTTAACTCTATGGTCTATGCTAAAAAAATAAATAAAAAATAAAATAAAATTGTTTGGGGGTTCTAAGTAATTTTCTAGCAAAAAAAAAAAATATATATTTTAAGTTGTAAATAAAAGATAAAATAAATAGGAAAAAAAAGAAATGTAAAGCGCCCCATCCCCGTTAGCTCACGCGCAGAAGGGAACACACACGCAAGTTGCGCTTACATATGTAAACGGTGCTCAAATCACACATGTGAGGTATCGCCGCGATCATTAGAGCAAGAGCAATAATTCTAGCTATAGATTCTAGCTATAGACCTCCTCTGTAACTCTAAGCTGGTAACCTGTAGAAATTTTTAAAATGTCGCCTATGGGGACTTTTAAGTACCAATGTTTGTCGCCATTCCACGAGCGTGGCCCAATTTTAAAGCAGGACATGTTGGGTATCTATTTACTCGGCATTACATTGGGCTAACTTTACTGTTTTCTGATTTTTTTAATTAAAAAAAGTGAAAATAGGAAAAATAGAAATGTAAAGCATCCCGTCCCCGTTAGCTCGCGCGCAGAAGCGAACGCACACGCAAGTTGCGCTCACATATGTAAACGGTGTCAGAAATAGGCCCGGTCCAGAAGTGGTTAAACTTTATCTATAGTCAATCAGTCAGGTGTAATATTATATTTTGCCACTAGAGGTCATTATTCTGTTTCCAATCAAATTCTGTTTTGATGACTTTTGGATCTCATCAGCTCTCCTGCTGCTCTGTGTTTACTTTCTAATCTATGACTCCTGCAATTAAAAAAAGTTTTTCTTCCTAAACGGTCCATGAATTATAGTGAGTTTATCTGCCACAGTCATTTATTACAGCGGCCAATCGTGTGTCATTTAATCATCGTCACTTCATTAGTAGTGTTATTATAAAGATGCAGAAAATTCTTAGGAAACATCATATCTAATCAACTAAAGTTGCTATAGTGAAAAAAAAAAATATTTTCCAGCAATTAAAACTTGTATCTTTTCTTTATATATGTATTTTTCTGTCTATACAGCCTTGAGATTTACACAGCTCTGTCCTAGAGCACAGCCCTGTGTGGTATTGTTCTTCAGTAATGCTTTCAGGTCTTATTCTTCCCATCAGCCTGTGACTGGACAGTGAAAGGAGAAGCAGCAAATTTACATTGCCTTCAAAAAGTATTCATATACATTGACAGGAGAGTGACAGCTAGATGAGTGCCTAAGTGCTTTGGGAAAGTATTCATACCCCTCTGCTGCACTTCAGTAATGCTTTCAGGTCTTATTCTTCCCACCAGCCTGTGACTGGACAGTGAAAGGAGAAGCAGCAGATTTACAGCGCCTTCAACAAGTATTCATATACATTGACAGGAGACAGCTAGATGAGCTCCTAAGTGCTTTGGAAAAGTATTCATACCCCTCTGCTGCACTGCAATAACGCTTTCAGGTCTTATTCTTCCCATCAGCTTGTGACTGGACAGTGAAAGGAGAAGCAGCAGATTTACAGTGCCTTCAAAAAGTTTTCAAATGCATTGACAGGAGACAGCTAGATGAGCTCCTAAGTGCTTTGGAAAAGTATTCATACCCCTCTGCTGCACTGCAATAACGCTTTCAGGTCTTATTCTTCCCATCAGCCTGTGACTGGACAGTGAAAGAAAAGGCAGCAGATCTACATTGCCTTCAAAAAGTATTCATATACATTGACAGGAGAGTGACAGCTAGATGAGCTCCTAAGTGCTTTGGAAAAGTATTCATACCCCTCTGCTACACTGCAGTAACGTGTTCAGGTCTTATTCTTCCCATCACCTGTGACTGGACAGTGAAAGAAGAAGCAGCAGATCAACATTGACTTCAAAAAGTATTCATATACATTGACAGGAGACAGCTAGATGAGCGCCTAAGTGCTTTGGAAAAGTATTCATACCCCTCTGCTGCATTTCAGTAATGCTTTCAGGTCTTATTCTTCCCATCAGCCTGTGACTGGACAGTGAAAGGAAAAGCAGCAGAATTACAGTGCCTTGAAAAAGTATTCACACCCCTTGACATTTTCCACATTTTGTCATGTTACTACCAAAAATGTAAATTTTATTGGGATTTTATGTGATAGACCGACACAAAGTGGCACATATATGTGAAGTGGAAGGAAAATGATAAATGGTTTTCAACATTTTTTACAATGAAATATATGAAAAGTGTGGCTGCATTTGTTTTCACCCCCCAAGTCAATACTTTATAGAACCGCCTTTCCCTGCAATTACAGCTGCAAGTCTTTTTGGGGATGTCTCTACCAGCTTTGCACATCTAGAGAGGACATTTTTGCCCATTCTTCTCTGTAAAATATCTCAAGATCTGTCAGATTGGATGGAGAGCATCTGTGAACAGCAATTTTCAAGTCTTGCCACAGATTCTCAATTGGATTTAGGTCTGGACTTTGACTGGGCCATTCTAACACATGAATATGCTTTGATGTAAACCATTCCATTGTAGCTCTGGCTGTATGTTTCGGGTCGTTGTCCTGCTGGAAGGTGAACCTCCGCCCCAGTCTCAAGTCTTTTGCAGACTCTAACAGGTTTTCTTCTTAGATTGCCCTGTATTTGGCTCCATCCATCTCCCCATCAACTCTGACCAACTTCCCAGTCTCTGCTTAAGAAAACATTCCCCACAACATGATGCTGCCACCACCATGTTTCACAGTAGGGATGGTGTGTTCAGTGTTAGTTTTCCGCCACACATAGCGTTTTGCTTTTTAGGCCAAAAAGTTCAATTTTGGTCTCATCTGAGCAGAGCTCCTTCTTCCACATGTTTGCTGTGTCCCCCACATGGCTTCTCGCAAACTGCAAACAGGACTTCTTATGGCTTTCTTTCTCCAATGACTTTCTTCTTGCCACTCTTCCATAAAGGGCAGATTTGTGGAGTGCCGACTAATAGTTGTCCTGTGGACAGATTCTCCCACCTGAGCTGTGGATCTCTGCAGCTCCTCCATGGGCCTCTTGGCTGCTTCTCTGATGAATGCTCTCCTTGCCCGGCTGGTCAGTTTAGGTCAGGGATCCTCAAACTACGGCCCTCCAGCTATTGCGTTACTACACATCCCATGAGGCATTGTAAAACTCTGACATTCACAGACATGACTAAGCATGATGGGAATTGTAGTTCCTGAACAACTGGAGGGTCATAGTTTGAAGACCCCCGGTTTAGGTGGACAGCCATGTCTTGGTAGGTTTGCAGTTGTGCCATACTCCTTCCATTTTCGGATGGAAATGCTGGGGCTGTCATTTTTCTTTAATAGATTAAAAAGGAGCCATAGTCTTCCGGGACTACATGTCCCATGGTGTACTTGTCCTGGCTCCTCATTGGTCCCTGGCTTTAGCCAATGGGGAGGCAAGAGGAATCAGAGTGGGCAGCAATACCCTGCAAGCACCGCTCTGTCCCACGGTGCTTGACAGAAGAAGTGGGGGAAGTACACTTACAACCCGCGCTTGCTCCTCCCCTTATCACAGTGCGGGCAGTGGGTGGCGGCTCTCGCGCGCCCACAGAGAGGGCTCTGCGTGCCATAGGTTTGCCATCACTGCTCTAGGTCATGTAGGATCATTTTTGAAGCCAAGCAAACACAACGTGTGACCAGGACTGTAAGCTTACCGTTGTACAGTGTGATTCATAAAGAAGCATACAATTCCAATGCACTAAACAACGTATAAAACAAGAACAATGTAAGAATTGTAGGGGAATGTTTCAAGTATTTTCAGAGACAGTCACAGATGTTCTGTGTGTGCACCAGTGGCGTAACTAGAACCTTCAGGGCCCCGGCGCAAGAAACCATGAAGGGCCCTCCGTACTCCTGGGCAGCGCCCTTCCCTTCAAGCCTGGGGCTCTTCCCACTGATCCTGGGGCCCTTTACTCTCGTTGCGGGGCCCTTTATTACGGACTCGCAACAGGACCCTTTCACAAGTTCTGCAGTGGGCCCCTTTTCTGCCATCTTGGGGCCTCCCCACGGTGGTGGAATGCCAGGGTCCGGTTGCAAGTGTGACCTTTGCGATCCTGGAAGTTCACCCACTGGTGTCAGTAGTTTTTATTTTTTGGTATTTTAATTGTATTATTTTTTATCATTTTATTTTATTTTTTTACAATGTCACTGACTATGACTCTGTCCATTCAGAAAAGGAAGGAGCTGGTAAATTACATATTTACCGACCCCTTCCTGGTTCTCTATTGTGACACACCCCCTGCAGCAGCGGGCAGGAGAGGGGAGGGAGCACAGTGGGGGTAGGGGGCAGCACAGTGGGGGGGAGGGGGGCACACAGGGCAGCGCAATGGGAGGTAAAGAACCCTCCCATTGCAGACAGAATAATTCTTCCCATCCATAGCCGTAATATCTTTTGCTTGCCTTCAGGGCAGCCATCAGAAATTTTGGGTCCCCTTACACAGCTTTAGGCCTGGGCCCCTCCGGGCCTGGCCACAGGGCCCGCCTTCTGGCCGTCCCACCGAATCAGCCCACTGGCCATCCCACCGTGTCCTTCAGTGCACCCGCTTCTATTTTAAAACTCTTACAACTTAATAAATGAAAATGAATCCAATCCATCAAAGAGATATCCCCATATATTCAGCAAAGAGACATCCCAATCCAACAAAGAGACAGCGCAATCCAGCAAAGAGACATCCATTTAGCATCGGCTTACTCTGCAGCCACCATGCTTTAGCAATAGCTAATTACATCTGCAACTACTCTGTCTCCTTGGTTGGGGCCTGGGCAGCTGGGCCCCTCGGGACGCCTGGGCCCCTTACATGTGTATGGGCTGTCCCCCCTTGATGGCTGCCCTGCTTGCCTTGTCCCCCAGGATCGCGGCCTTTCTGGTGTAAATATGATTATGTTATAACTCTGAATCATGTCTTAGCCTGCAGCACACACCTCAAAGGTTTCTTTTTAATCTTTTTATGTTTTTTTTTGTGTTCAAGGTGATATCGCTCCACCTGCTTTCTCTGCACCCTGGGCGTCTGCCTCCGGTCAAAGGATAAACTATTTTATTGCGTGTATTATGTTTTCTTACGTACGCTGCCAAGGAAAATTTCTTATTTATACAGAGAACTTTTAAGATACCGAGTAGACGTAAAAATATCGTAAACCGTTTCGTAAAAGAAATGTTATTTTTAATAAATTTTAAAGCCGATCTTCACTGCATCTGAGCACCGCAAACCAAAAACACTACTTCACTCATTTTTATTATTTAAAGCAAACTCCCCCCCCACCCCCCCATCCATCCATGTCCCCATGCTTTATTTTTTGAGAAATAATTTTGAACCCCCCTCCCAAGATTTCTGTCCGTGGCCATTTTGAGTGAGGGAAAATTATCCCAGTAGCATTTGTTTCTTGGAATCCATCTGCCCTTAGCTCAAGCATGCATGCAGGAGAATGTGCTTAGCTGGGAAAACCCCTCCTCCCCACCTGAAGACTCCTGGGATGTATGACATCATTTGCCTAGACAAGAAACCAGGAAGTCACTACAGAAATGTGAATTTTTTTTATAAAAACAAGTAAATAGGATATTTCCCTATCTATTTACTAATGCTAGCAGCATGAGGATTAAGGAAAAAATCTTGTTGATTGGGAGAGTGAAGTTCCACTTTAAATCATGTGTGTCCTGATACCGTTGAAACACAGTCATTAACTGAAACAGAAAAAACTGTGTTGGAGGCTTAAATTTGGTGAGGAACAGCCAAACTCTGCCACTTGGGTGAGGTTGTAGAAGACAGTTTCATGTCCCTGGTCATACACCATGGCAAGACTGAGCACAGCAACAAGACACAAGGTAGGTATATTGCATCAGGAAGGTCTCTCCCAGGCAAAGCAGATTGGGGTTTCAAGATGTGCTGTTCAAGCTCTTAGAAAAAGCACAAAGAAACGGGCAACAGTGAGGAATGTGGACGCAGTGGTTGGCCAAGAAAAAATAATGCAGCCTAAGAAAGACTGAGCATGTATTGTGTAAGAGATACTGCGCTATCCCTGAGTGGATGGTGGGAGCTAAAAATAAAGTGTTTTAGTGATTTAAATGCTGCGTTAACTCACATATAAAACATATAAAGTGCATATAAATGTGCATATATATTGCATATACGCTGACGACTTCCGAAGACGTCATATCTCTGACGAAACGCGTCAAGTTGGTACGCACGTTGCCTCGTTCTGAGTAGTCTGCTGAACCGCAAGCCGAATCACCTCTTCCGGGTAAGGCGTACCTCGCGGTTGTTTACACAGCAGCGTCCTGTGATACCAGCCGCGAGGCTGAACAGGCACTCAGTAGTGGCTGGAGCGAGGACTTAGCCACAAAAGTTTTTGCAGCGGTTTGCAATATCTTGTATTTCTTTTGGTTTGCCGTGATATTTATCGTCTGATGTTTTTGGAGTGAACAGTTTTTAATCACTGCAGTGTTTTATGGAAGCTTTACTTGGAAGTTTTTATTGCATGGATGTTTGTGTGAAGTTTGCAAATAAAGGTGTTTAACCTTCTACGCCAGGGGTGTCAAACTCAATTTAATCGTGGGCCGCATCAGCATTATGATTGCCCTCAAAAGGGCCGGTTGTATCTGTAAGACTAGATGTCAAGAGCATCCCCTACCCTTACATAAGACGTCAAGAGCCTCACCACCACCAAAAGTTGAGTCCCCCACCCTCCCTTACATCACAGTGCACCTCCCTTACCTTGTGGTGCTGCTGGGAAGAAGCTGGATGCATTGCTAGAAAGCAGTTAGTATAAGGTCTGGAGGAGGACTGGAGCACACCTGCAGCTACAGGAGAGGTGCAAGGGCCACATAAAATGGCCTGGAGGGCCGGATTCGGCCCGTGGGCCTTGTGTTTGACACCTGTGTTCTACGCGATGAGGAGCTTCTTTTTTCTTTCATCCTGAGCCTACACCAGCATGTCAAGGATCCCACTCACCCACCAAAGTTGGAGCGGTGTACAAGCGCGGTTTTATTCCTATTGGCGTACGCCAGGGATCCTCAAACTACGGCCCTCCAGCTGTTGCGGAACTACACATCCCATGAGGCATTGTAAAACTCTGACATTCACAGACATGACTAGGCATGATGGGAATTGTAGTTCCTGAACAACTGGAGGGCCATAGTTTGAAGACCCATGGCGTACGCCATAGGAATCCACGCCATCTGGTAAGTGAGCTACCTTACCAACTATCACTTTGCGGTGGAGCGGAGGGCCGTAGACATCACTAAACCAGCATCAATTGCACCTTTAAGACTTTACAGCACTATTGCACTTTTTTCTCTTTTCTTTTTTATATATAAGTAGTATCACGGACTTTTGTTGAAGTAATTCACCATCACTATTGGTTTACTGCACATGGTATACAGCACGTTTTTAATCAGCAATTTTTATGGACTTTTATTGAATTTATATTAACATTATTTGTCTATTCCTATTGTCAATATCACATGGTACTGGCAATATACTGTATATGCACATTTATATGCACTTTATATGTTTTATATGTGAGCTAACGCAGCATTTAAATCACTAAAACACTTTAATTTAGCTCCCACCATCCACTCAGGGATAGCGCAGTACCTCTTACACAATACATGCTCAGTCAACTATACTTATATAGCTGACTTGTTAACCTGCTGCTTCCCCCATTTTATACCGATACCTAGGCACGAGTAGAACACCCATCTAAGCATAAGAAAGACGCATCATGCTTACTTTTCTTCCACATCAGAAGTTGTTCAGCAGTGCCACCAGCACAGAACTGGCAGAAACCAGCGAGACCCAGGTACACCCATCTCCGATCCGGAGAAGTGGTCTTCATGGAAGAATTGCAGCCAAAAAGCCATCCATCCAACATGGAAACAAAGCTAAGCGACTCAACTATACATGAAGACATAAGAACTGGGGTGCAGAAAAATGGCAGCCGGTGCTCCGGACTGATGAGTCAAAATGTGAAATATTTGGCTGCAGCTGGAGGCAGTTTGTTGGTGAAGAGCTTGGGAGCGGTACAATAATGAATTTCTGTAGGCAACAGTGAAGCATGGTGGAGGTTCCTTGCAAGTTTGGGGCTCCATTTCTGCAAATGGAGTTGGAGATTTAGTAAGAATCAATGGTTTCCTCAATGTTGAGAAATACAGGCAGATACTTATCCATTGTGTCATACCATCAGGGGGGGGGGGGGGGGGGTGCGTGTCATTGGCCCCAATTTCATTTTGCAGCAGGACAAATAACCCAAACACATAGCCAATGCCATTAACAACTACCCACATGGAAGAAAAATATATTTAACCGCTTGCCGACCGCCGCACGACTATGTACTGCGGCGGATAGCCCCTCACAGGCAGAGTGATGTATCGGTACGTCACTAGCCTGGGAGGGTCTGGGGAGCGAACGCGCGCTGCCGCCGGCGCGCTCCCGCGTGGTCACGGACCCCCCCCGCGCGTGTGACCGGCGGACCCGATGTCCGCCGGCCACTCTGCGATCGGCGGGGGAGAGGGAGAATGTCAGGCAGCTTGTGTAAACAAGCTGCCTGTCATTCTCCTCGGTGTAAAGACACTGATCACACGGATCTACTATGTAGATCCGTTGATCAGTGTCCTTACAGCTCAAGCCACAGCCAATCACAGTAGAAAGCACGCCTTTAGGGACACACACAGCCCCTCCCTCCCAAATAAAGTTAACCCCTTCACTACCAGTGTATTTTTACAGTAACAGTGCATATATATAGCACTGATTACTGTAGAAATGTCACTGGTAACCCCAAAAGTGTCAAAAATGTAAGTCAAGAGTCCGATCTGTCCGCCCCAATGTCGCAGTACCGCAAAAAAAATCGCAGATCGCCGCCATTACGCGTTAAAAAAAAAATGACAAAAATCTTTCCCTTTGTTAGTAAACGCGATAACTTTGGCGCAAACCAATCAAAATACGCTTTTTGCGATTTTTTTTACCAAACATAGGTAGCATAAAACAAATTGGCCGAAAATGTCAAAAAATTTTGATTTTTTACATTTATTTGGGGGGGAATTTCATATAAAAAAATGTGAAAAATATTGCTATTTTTGCAAAATTGACGCTCTTTTTTTGTTTATAGCGCATGATCAAAAAATCGCACAGGTGATCAAATACCACCAAAAGAAAGCTCTATTTGTGGGAAAAAAAGGACGCCAAATTCGTTTAGGTACAGCTTCGCACGACCGCGCAATTGTCCGTTAAAGTCACGCAGTGTCGAATCGCAAAATACCCTCTGGTCGTTTAGCAGCCAAATCCTCCGGGGCTTAAGTGGTTAAAATATATTTTTTTAAAAAATTAATTTTTTCCCCCAAATATATTGGAAATATATTTGAAATGCTACAATTTTGGCCATATTCAATATATTTCTAAAAATTGTTCCCTAAATATATTGGAAATATATTTTTCTTCCATATGGGTATCTTCAGTGTAAATAAGAACAAGGAATCCTGGAAGTGATGGCTTGGCCCCCACTGAGCCCTGATAAAAACATAATGGAGTCTGTCTGGGATTACATGAAGAGACAGAAGGATTTGAGGCAGCCTACATCCACAGAAGATCTGTGATGAGTTCTCCAAGATGTTTGGAACAACCAACCTGCCGAGTTCCTTCACAAACTGTGTGCAGGTGTACCCAGAAGAGTTGATGCTGATTTGAAGTCAAAGGGTGGGCACATCAAATATTGATTGATCTTCTGTTCATTTCCATTTTATCAATTTATAAAAATAATCTATTAACACTTCTACTTCTGAAAGCATTTTCCATTTCTACTTTTGCACACACACACACACATATATATATACATATACAGTATATAATGGTGCGCAGTCATGTTGGAACAGGAAGGGGCCATCCCAAACTGTTCCCAAAAAGTTGAGAGCCTGGAAATTGTCGAAAATCTCTTGCTATGCTGACACTTTAAGAGTTCCCTTAACTGGAACTCAGGGGCCAAGCCAACTCCTGAAAAACAACCCCCCACCATAACCCCCCCTCCCCCTCCACCAAATGATTTGGACCAGTGCGCAAAGCAAGGTCCATAAAGACATGGATGAGCGAGTTTGGGGTGGAGGAACTAGACTGACCTCAACCCAATAGAACATCTTTGGGATGAATTAGAGTGGAGACTGCGAGCCAGGCGTTCTTATCCAACATCAGTGCCTGACCTCACAAATGCGCTTCTGGAAGAATGTTCAAACATTCCCATAGACACTCCTAAACCTTGTGGACAGCCTTCCCAGAAGAGTTGAAGCTGTTATAGCTGCAAAGGGTGGGCCAACTCAATATTGAACCCTACAGACTAAGACTGGGATTCCATTAATGTTCATGTGCATGTAAAGGCAGGCGTCCCAATACTTTTGGTAATATACTGTAGTGTATATATATATAGCGATAGATAGATATACTGTATATATTGTATACAGGGCTTTTTTTCTCGGAGAATAGGTGCAGGTACTCCCCTCTTCTGAGTGATCCCTTGTCTCTACCCCCTACCCAACTCCGAGCGCTGTCCTTTGGTTCCACCCTCTACCACCCACCAGTACCCCCCTTTTAGAGAATACAGAACCAAGTATCATGTTGTGGTTTTAGATAATTTGTATGGAATTTGTCAATGATAACTAGATAAGCAGTAAAATAGATCCCCTGGAATCAGCAATAATAGACCCCCCAACAATAGATCCCCTCAGAAACAATAAATCTTCCCCTGCAACAATCGCCCCCCCCCCCCTTAAAAATCCTCCCCTGCAACAATAGACCCTCCCCAACAACAATAGCCCTCCAGCAACAACAGTTCCCCCAAACAACAATAAATCCTCCACTGCAACAATAGCCCCACCCACAACAAATTGCCCTCCAGCAACAACAGATCCCCCAGCAGCCAGCATCAATAGGCCCTTCAGCTTACCCCATTGACCCCTTTGTCATTGCATACATTCAGGCTGGAGGTGCCGGAACTGCGTTCCCCAGCGTTCCCGCTGAAAAACGCCCTGATTGTACGTATATACTTGTAAAGATATCAAAGTTTGCTAATCAGTGGGGTGTTATATACTGTATATGGGGGTAATAATGTAATATATTGAACAGGTGATATATTTATTTTCATTGACCGAAAAGAAATTAAAATGTATCAAAAATATTTTTTTCTTATATTGTTTACAATATTTATACGCCAGCTCTGAACTTTAGCCTCGTGTTTTAATTATGTATAAAAAAAATATGACGGGGACGTGGTGCCTGGAAAAAAAACACAAGGCCATTACACTCGTTATGCTTCTTGCGTAAGTTGTCATCATCTCTGGCCATCACATCAGCTGACTTGTGATGGGTTTTCTAGGGAAGCCTTATCTTAAAATATACTGCTTGTTATGCTGTAATGTTTTTGTCTTTGTATACTATTGTTGTTAGTCATACACCACTCCTTTGAAGAAGCACATCTGCTGTGACGTTGTCATATAATGTTTAAATATAACCAATTTCTCAATGGTTTAGGTTACTATTCCATTTTTTACTATGTCTAGTGTACTTTCTTTCTTTTTCCAACTCCTACATAAAGACATTAAAGACCTAGTAAAGCTGTAAGTGACATTTCTGCATGTCACGTTGTGAGCTGTTAAAGAATGAAGAGTACCGGCTAGGTCTGTCATACCTTGCGTAACAGCAGAACCCACCTCCCCGCCCTTCTCCCCACCCCTCTCCCTGCCATCTTGAGCAAAATTACCAATATAACCATCAGAGTTGTATAAAGTACTCGAAACCCATACTTGAGTAAAAGTACAAGTGCTCGATCAAAAAGTGACTTGAGTAGAAGTGGAAGTGCTCGATCAAAAAGTGACTTGAGTAGAAGTACTAAAGTATTCAACATTTTTTGGACTTAAGTACTGCAAGTAGTTTTTTTTTACACTTTGCTACTCAAGTACTGAAAGTAAAAGTACAAGTACTGTGTTATGTAGTTATTAACCACTTAAGCCCCGGAGGATTTGGCTGCTAAACGACCAGGGGGTATTTTGCGATTCGGCACTGCGTGATTTTAACGGACAATTGTGCGGTCGTGCGACGGTGTATCTAAACGAATTTGGCGTCCTTTTTTTCCCCACAAACAGAGCTTTCTTTTGGTGGTATTTGATCACCTGTGCGATTTTTTGATCACGCGCTATAAACAAAAAAAGAGCGTCAATTTTGCAAAAATATCAATATTTTTTACATTTTTTATATGAAATTCCCCCCCAAAAAAATGTAAAAATCTAAATTTTTTAACATTTTCGGACAATTTTGTTTAATGCTACCTATGTTTGGTAAAAAAAAAATCGCAAAAAGCGTATTTTGATTGGTTTGCGCAAAAGTTATTGCGTTTACTAACAAAGGGAAAGATTTTTGTCATTTTTGTTGTTTTTTTTTTAACGCGTAATGGCGGCGATCTGCGATTTTTTTTGCGGTACTGCGACATTGCGGCGGACAGATCGGACCCTTGACTGACATTTTTGACACTTTTGGGGTTACCAGTGACATTTCTACAGTAACCAGTGCTATACATATGCACTGTTACTGTAAAAATATACTGGTAGTGAAGGGGTTAACTTTATTTGAAAGGAAGGGGCTATGTGTGTCCCTAGGGGCGTGCTTTCTACTGTGATTGGATGTGGCTTCAGATGTATGAAGAGTGATCAACGGTTCTACATAGTAGAACCGTATGATCATCCTTCATACACAGGGGAGAATGACAGGCAGCTTGTTTACACAAGCCGCCTGACTTTCTCCCTCTCCCCCGCCGATCGCAGAGTGACCGGCGGACATCGGGTCCCCCGGTCACACGCGCGGGGGGGTCCGTGACCACGTGGGAGCGCGCCTCCGGGGGCGCGCGCTCGCTCCCTAGACCCTCACAAGCTAGTGATGTAGCCCTACGTCACTTTGCCTGTGAGGGGCTGACTGCCGACATAGATCAGCGTTAGGCAGTCGGCAAGTGGTTAAAGAAAGAAGTGAAAAGTTTGAACATCATATTGTTTTTTTATTATTTCAAATGCAGCTTTTATTTATACATACAGTAGCATTTATTTTTGTATGCGCTGATAATTGATAATACACATGTTTTGAGCTTCATGAAACCTGCCATCTACTGTTCTGGCAGTGGTAATTTTTATAATTGTAACGAGTAACTATGCAGCACAAAAAAAAAAAATATCGGAGTAGAAGTATTGAAATCATTGAAAAAATGTAGTGAAGTAAAAGTGGAAGTAGGAGAAAAAAATTCTACTCTAGGAAAGTACAGATACCGCCTTTCCGTACTTAAGTACAGTAGTGAAGTAGTTCTACTTACTATACATCTCTGATAACCATATAGCTGCATTCCACCGTTGCTTAGAAAATTTAACTGAATTTCTAATAGCACTGAAGAACCACAATGCTCCTGAAATCTACAGACCCATGTGACCCAGACTGCCTAGACTTTAGGTCATGTGGTGGAACTCAGGAGCAGAGGTTTCATTTATCTGTTGACATGAAAAAAATGAGAAAAAATGTGCTGTGAAAAGTAGAGTTCTTTTCCAGAGGTCTTTGTTGACAAACTGTGTGTAAGGTGCTGAGACAGGAGGCAAGGGTTGAGCACTGGTAGCCATGATCCTCAAGGATCTATTAGATTAGATCTATTAGGAGGAGAAGTCGGGCACAGGCAGTTATTTCAAATATCTTTAGCAGGAGAACGGAGAAGAGCAGAGCAGAGGACAACATGAACAATCCACTTGACTTACCTGCAACAAGGAGGTGGTGGGTGGAGCTACTTTCTCATTAAACCCTCCTCCGCTGTGAATGCTGGGGCCTCTACCTGTCTGTGTGCCTGATGTCACTGGAGTGGCATAGGGTTCGACCTTTGCAGAGATGTATAGTAACTAAGTAGAACTACTTCACTACTGTACTTAAGTACCGAAAGGCGGTATCTGTACTTTCCTAGAGTAGAATTTTTTTCTCCTACTTCCACTTTTACTTCACTACATTTTTTTCAATGATTTCAATACTTCTACTCCAATATTTTTTTTTTGTGCTGCATAGTTACTCCTTACTATTATAAAAATTACCACTGCCAGAACAGTAGATGGCAGGTTTCATGAAGCTCAAAACATGTGTATTATCAGCGCATACGAAAATAAATGCTACTGTATGTATAAATAAAAGCTGCATTTGAAATAATAAAAAACAATATGATGTTCAAACTTTTGACTTCTTTCTATAATAATTACATAACACAGTACTTGTACTTTTACTTTCAGTACTTGAGTAGCAATTTTTTTTTCAAAACTACTGGTACTTTTACTTTCAGTACTTGAGTAGCAAAATTTTTAAAAAAACTACTTGCAATACTTAACCACTTGCCGACTGCCGTCAGTAGATTTACTGCGGCAGTCAGCCCCTCACAGGCAAAGTGACGTTAATTAACAAGCTGCCTGTCAGTTCTCCCTGTGTAGAAACACTGATCATACGGTTCTACTATGTAGAACCGTTGATCAGTGTAACTACAGCTCAACAGACAGCCAATCACAGTTAGAATCACGCCCCTAGGGACACACACAGCCCCTCCCTCTCAAATAAAGTTAACCCCTTCACTGCCAGTGTAATTTTACAGTAACAGTGCATATATATAGCACTGATTACTGTAGAAATGTCACTGGTAACCCCAAAAGTGTCAAAAATGTCAGTCAAGGGTCCGACCTGTCCGCCGCAATGTCGCAGTACCGCAAAAAAAATCGCAGATCGCCGCCATTACGCGTTAAAAAAAAAAACAACAAAAATGACAAAAATCTTTCCCTTTGTTAGTAAACACAATAACTTTTGCGCAAACCAATCAAAATACGCTTTTTGCGATTTTTTTTACCAAACATATGTAGCATAAAACAAATTGGCCGAAAATGTTAAAAAATTTAGATTTTTCCTTTTTTTTTGGGGAATTTCATATAAAAAAATGTGAAAAATATTGTTATTTTTGCAAAATTGTCGCTCTTTTTTTGTTTATAGCGCATGATCAAAAAATCGCACAGGTGATCAAATACCACCAAAAGAAAGCTCTGTTTGTGAGAAAAAAAAGGACGTCAAATTCATTTAGGTACAGCGTCGCACGACCGCGCAATTGTCCGTTAAAGTCACGCAGTGCCGAATCGCAAAATACCCCCTGGTCTTTTAGCAGCCAAATCCTCCGGGGCTTAAGTGGTTAAGTACAAAAAATGTCGAATACTTTAGTACTTCTACTCAAGTCACTTTTTGATTGAGCACTTTTACTTTTACTCAAGTATGGGTTTCGAGTACTTTATACAACTCTGGGCCTTTGTAAGAGGAATAGTGTTTTAGCAAAAGCAGGAGTGGGGCAGGGACTTGTGCTATTGCCTTCAACTCTAGCCAGTCATAAAGCTTTTCTTACATGTGCATCATTTGGGGATAGTCACTTAATTGGGTATATTTAAGGGTTTACAACCACTTTAACCACTTGCCGCCCAGAGACGTCCTTGAGGTTTAGTGGTTATACCATGTCTTTATGGACCTTACTTTATGCACTTGTCCAAATAATTGGATTTGGGAGGGGGGATTATGGTGTGGGGTTGTTTTCTTCAGGGGTTGGGCTTGGCCCCTTAGTTCCAGTGAAGGGAAATCTTAAGACGTCAGCATACCAAGACATTTTGGACAATTTCACGCTCCCAACTTTGTGTATATATAACATTTTTGAAGGGTGTTTTTTTTTTTTTGCTATTTTGCTATTTTTTTGCTGTTTACTGAGTTGGGCTTTAACTGCTTTATAAATATTTCCCTTACGGTCAAAAGGCGATGATTATTCTGCTAGACAGGTGGCTGTCAATTCTGCAGACAGGTGTTTTACACATTTTTTCTCTGTATAGATAAAGACTTGGTATGTTGCTGAAGGGGAAGCCACATCGATGTGGTGGGTCAAGTTTCGCTGAGTAATGGCTTATTTGGTGATGCAGGGAAAACTCATATGCATTGTACAGCTTGCTTACTCACTCATTACAGCACACAAGTCTTTTCGCAATGTATATGCCAGACCCGTAACAATGTTGTAGATGACGTACCAAGCAGAAGTCTGCTGCCAGGGACTAGGGAGGGGTGACGATGATTGCCAATGTGGTACAGTTTAGCCTTTCAGTGCAACACCCATTCCCTTGTTGGAAGGGGATTTCAGGCAAACACAAAATTCTGCCACGGTGCCCTGAGGAAATCTATTGACTTATGTCTGATTTTTTGAATATAGGGACATTTTTCTGAAGAAAAAACATCTATAAAGGTTTTGGCCCTATAGCAGGGGTCTTGGACTGTCTCTGATATTGTCCTGTATCTTCCACATGTAAAAAGCAACCGGATAGCAAGCCGTTGCAGACAATGCAATGCCATTCAGTAATGAAGTCTCTGCTTAGGACCAGACCTATTTCCGACACTTGTTGTTTATAAGTTAAAATTAGTAGTTTTTTGCTAGAAAATTACTTAGAACCCCCAAACACTATATATATATATATATCTTTTTTTTTTAGCAGAGACCCTAAGAGCCGGTTCACACTGGGGCGACTTGTCAGGCGACCTGGTCACCTGACAAGTCACCGTGGGTCGCCTGCCATAGATTAGCACAGGACCAGTTCTAATAGGAGCGACACAAGTCGCTCTGACTTAGAAAAAGGGTCCTGAGCTACTTTGGGGGCGACCTGGAGCGACCTGCATTGACTTCAATGATATGAAGTCCGTGCATGCCGCTCCGAGGTCACCCGGCAAAGTCGGGTCGCGCCTATGTGAACCGGCTCTAAAGAATAAAATGGAGATCGTTACAATACTTTGTGCCACACCGTATTTGCGCAGCGGTCTTACAAATGCAATTTTAGTTTTTTTTTTTTTTAAATATACACTTTTTTTAATGAAAAAATAAGAAAACAGTAAAGTTATCCCAATTTTTTTCTATAATGTGAAAGAGAATGTTAAACTAAGTAAATTGATACCTAACATGCCATTCTTTAAAATTTCACACGCTCATGGAATGGCGACAAATATTGGTACTTAAAGCGGAGTTCCACCCGAAATTTATACTTACCTCCATCTTCTCGCTCCCGGTCACCTGAAAAACAAATGGATAATCGCAATTTTTTTTTTTTTTTCACTTACCTTTTAGAGAAAATATACTCACCTTACTTCCTTCTTCCTCCCCTCGGCGGCCACGGCGATTCGTCACTTCCTGGCTTTTGCAATGATTCCTGGGAGCTGAACGTCATCGCTCCCAGGAATCATTGCGCCTGCACCGGCCCCGACGTCAGTTCCGGGGCGCGCGCGTCATTCCCTTCTAAACAGCTTCTGGGCATGCCCAGAAGCTGTGGAGGGATGACGCGCGCGACCCGGAAGTGACGTCGGGGCCGGTGCAGTGCATCGTGGGACCGAAGAAGGAGGAAGAGGACCGAAGAGGACGCGGAAGAGGATCGTGCTGGCTTCAAGCTGCCCACACCTGAGATGGCAGCGCTGGAGAAGACAATTTCAAGGTAAGTATTTCTCCTGAAAGGTAAGTGCAACCCGGGACAGATCAGAGGCTAGCCATTGTGGAATGTGCTAGCCCTGACTGTCCCGGGGGTATTTTTGTAAAAAAATGTATAACCAGGGTGGAACTCCGCTTTAACAATCTCCATAGGAGACCCTTTAAAAATTTCTACAGGTTACCAGTTTTGAGTTACAGAGATGGTCAAGAGCTAGAATTATTGCTCTCGTGCTAAAAATTGCGGCAATACCTCACATGTGTGGTTTGAACACTGTTTGCATATGTGGGCGTGACTTGCACACAAGCTCGGCAGGACGGGGCACTTTTTTTAATTCCTATTTACCATATATACTCGAGTATAAGCCGAGGCCCCTAATTTTACCACAAAAAAGTGGGAAAACTTATTGACTCGAGTATAAGCCTAGGGTGGGAAATGCAGCAGCTACCGGACCCAACTGGACCACCACGAGACACAAAACAGGGGGTGCGGGCATGGTACAGGAGATGGTTCAGGCATGGTACAGGAGATGGCACAGGTCATGGTACAGGCATGGCACAGGTCATGGTACAGGAGATGGTACAGGCATGGCACATGTGATGGTACAGGCATGGCACAGGTGATGGTATAGGCATGGCACAGTAGGAACAGGCATGGCACAGGAGATGCAGTACTGCGGGCATGGTACAGGAGATGGTTCAGGCATGGTACAGGAGATGGCACAGGTCATGGTACAGGCATGGCACAGGTCTTGGTACAGGCATGGCACAGGTCATGGTACAGGAGATGGTACAGGCATGGCACATGTGATGGTACAGGCATGGCACAGGTGATGGTATAGGCATGGCACAGTAGGAGCAGGCATGGCACAGGAGATGCAGAGACTGCAGGACATTCTCCTGTACCATGCCCGCAGCACTGCATGAGGAAATGCAGGAGGAGTCTCACTTACCTGTCGGTGAGGCGCCTTCGATTTAAAAATCACGCCGCCCGGTGCCAATACGTCACTGCATGCGCCGCCGATGCTCGGGAAAGCCCGTACACGTTCGGCTATTCCGGGCATGCGCGGATGCGCACATGTGCTGTGACACGTCGGCGCCGGGCGGCGCCATTTCTAAAAAGACAGTGAGCCAGTGACTCGAGTATAACTTGAGACCACTTTAACTAACCTTACACCGCCTGTACCCAACTAATATGACACCAGAGTCATGCTATGCATGAACAATAATAACAATCTAAGGGTTCATTACTTTCTTTCTGCCCAGAAGCCTGTTTTACCCAACGGGGTAGACTACCAATCTACAATTAACTATGGTAAAGTTTATGTTTCTTCCAGTTCACAGGAGAAGATTGTTCCAGACAGAAGTTCATACTGTTCCTGTCCATAAGATTAGTATGAACCACTTGCCGACCGCCGCACGACTATTAACGGCGGCGGTCAGCCCCTCACAGGCAAAGCGATGTAGGTCTACGTCGCTAGCCTGTGAGGGTCTAGGGAGCGAGCGCGCGCAGCCGGAGGCGCGCTCCCGCTCGGTCACGGACCCCCCCCGCGCTTGTGCCCGGCGGCCCCAATGTCCGCCAGGCACCCGCGATCGTCCGTTACACCGGGAGAAAGGCAGGCGGCTAATGTAAACAAAGCCGCCTGTCATTCTCTCCTGTGTAAGAACGGAGATCATACGGTTCTACTATGTAGGACCGTTGATCTCTGTTCTTACACATCAAGCCACAGCCAATCACAGTAAGAATCACGCCCCTAGGGACACACATAAACCCTCCCTCTAAAAAAAGTTAACCCCTTCATTGCCAGTGTCATTTTTACAGTAACAGTGCATATGTATAGCACTGATTACTGTAGTAATCTCACTGGTAACCCCAAAAGTGTCAACAATGTCAGTCAAGGGTCCGATCTGTCCGCCGCAATGTCGCAGTCCCGCAAAATAAAATCGCAGATCGCCGCCATTACTCGTTAAAAAAAAACAACAAAAATGACAAAAATCTTTCCCTTAGTTAGTAAACGCAATAACTTTTGCGCAAACCAATCAAAATACGCTTTTTGCGTTTTTTTTTTACCAAACATATGTAGCATAAAACAAATTGGCCTAAAATGTTAAACAATTTAGATTTTTACATTTTTTTGGGGGAATTTCATATAAAAAAATGTGAAAAATATTGTTATTTTTGCAAAACTGACGCTCTTTTTTTGTTTATAGCGCAAAAATTAAAAATCGCACAGGTGATCAAATACCACCAAAAGAAAGCTCTGTTTGTGGGGAAAAAAGGACGTCAAATTTGTTTAGGTACAGCATTGCACGACCGCGCAATTGTCCGTTAAAGTCATGCAGTGCCGAATCGCAAAATAGGCCCTGGTCAGGAAGGGGGTAAAATCTTCCGGGGCTTAAGTGGTTAAGCCTGGTAAACACTGGCTCAATATCGGCTGGTTCAACAGACCAGCTTCAGTCAAATGGGCATGCTGGAAAACCAGCATCCGATTGCCATTCTATCAACGCTGACCGGTGTGTTCTAACAAGGGGGCAGCCCCCCCATCAGAACACAATAGCTCTGTGTGGAGATTGCTGTGCCAACATTGGATAGTTAGTAGAGGGAGCTCCACATTTTTTTTTTTTTTATTGAACCCACTGGGTTGAATGAAGAAAAACTGATAGTGTGTACCAGGCTTTAGGGTTACTGGGAAAGTTAGTGTGGGTTGTGGGCCCTGTTCATACTTATGCTTCACAACACATGCATTAGGACGCATCAAAACACATTACAGGCATACCCCGTTTTACGTACACTCACTTTACGTACACTAGTGAGTACGGACACAGCTTGGTCAGCTTGGCATGGCACTACTCCCAGTTTTTAACCTTGATGTCTATAGGAAATCTTGGTCAGCTTGGCATGGGACTGCTGCCAGTTTTTAACATTGGCATCTATGGGAAATCTTGGTCAGCTTGACATGGCACTGCTCCCTGTCTAACATTGGCTTCTATAGGAAATCTTGGTGAGCTTGACATGGCACTGCTGCCAGTTTTTAACATTGGCGTCTATGGGAAATCTTGGTCAGCTTGACATGGCACTGCTCCCTGTCTAACATTGGCGTCTATGGGAAATCTTGGTCAGCTTGACATGGCACTGCTGCCAGTTTTTAACATTGGCGTCTATGGGAAATCTTGGTCAGCTTGACATGGCACTGCTCCCTGTCTAACATTGGCGTCTATGGGAAATCTTGGTCAACTTGACATGGCACTGCTCCGGAACCATAAGTGACAGGACACCAAACTTGAGGAGCACCAAGAGGGGACCCAGAACTACAACATATCCTATTTTGTAGCTGGCCATCTTGCCTAGGTAATCTACCATATCATAGTCCTGGGTCCCCTTAATGTGCTCCTTAAGTTTAGTGCCCTTGTCACTTATGGTTTGGGAGCAGTGCCATGTCAAGCTGACCAATATTTCCCATTGAGCTAGTGTATATACATGCATTAAGAAGTGAAAAAAGATATTGCTTCACTTTAAGTACATTTTCGTTTTACATACATGCTCTGGTCCCATTGTGTACTGAAAAGTGGGGTATGCCTGTACTTAGCACCCCATTATTGTCAGTGTGTCAGGTTTGTTGCATTAAGAGAGAAATGTTTGGGGGGGATTCAAAGTGATTTCTCAGCAAAATAAAGCATGGAGACATGGGACATGGATGGATAAGGGAGTTTGCCTTGAAAAATAAACATTAATTAAATTTTGTTTTTGGCTTATGGTGCTCAAATTCGGTCTTCTTCAGATTTAAATTGCATCTGAACATGAGGTGAGGCCTTCTCCTAGATACCTTTGCAGAACATTGCACACTACGAGGGTCATTAGAAATCCCTTGGCCTTAGGGCTCCATTTAGGTTAGCGCCTACACTGCACACATGATAGCGCTGTGGACTGTCCCTCGAAACAGTTGGGAGCTATACAGTTCAAGTACTTTTGTGACTCACAGTCAAAGAAACAACATCGAAGTTTACATTTTTTTCCCCAACTGCACTTTTTTTTCTTTAACTGTGGAACCCACCCAGTGTTCAAAAACACGTTTAGCTGCGCCAAAAGTGATTTCATGTCTGTGAAGGAAGTGATTCGGCCAATGAATTGTTGACCAGCCCTATGTTTTACTAGAAAACCCAACCCATGACCCATGTGCTGCTTCTTCGCCGTCGGAGAGAGACGGTCCTCTTTATTACAGGGGTGTCGCTGTGTCTAGAGTGCTTGGCTGTACCAGTTACCACTACTATAGAAATAAAGGAATTCTCTTTTTTTTTTTTTCCACATCCATAGTCGTAAGTAAATGTTTAGCCGTTGTCTAGTACAGGAATGAAGTGATTCATTGTTTTCTGGGGCATTCCATATTTATTCAGACAACTACGTATTTTATTCAATGTGTAAGGAATTTTTTTTTTGTATATTGAAAGGGCAGCTATACACCAGGGGTTCAAAGACCATTCCTTGTGCTTTACCAACATATTTTCAGGATGAATTCACAGATAAATCTATCACTCAGACCAGCCTTTTACAACCTTTTACTGAGGAATTCTTGAAGTAACTTTTCAGGCTCAGGGAACCGGTGGTACTTTCGTTGCCGAAAATATCACTATTTTATTCGACTAAAATCCAACTAAAACTAAATCAGTTCAGATGACTAAAATACGACTAAAACTAAAGTGGCATTTTAGCCAAAAGACTATGACTAGAAATTTTACGTAAAAATTAACTGTAAAGAGAGCGCAGGCGCCAATCTAAGTGCAGCATGAAAGGTTTATTGGATAAAACACAGGGTATGGTATTCACAAACAAAGGTGATAAAAAGCATTATCCATGATATCCCTAATATCCATTAAGAGAACACGTCAATCCAGTGGTGCATTCAGGATGGCCTCCAGCGGTCACGGTTACCGCAGTCTTTGCTGGTGATTACCGCCATCACATCAGTTCCGGGAAGTGATGTCAGGAGGAGCCCCTGTGCGTTCCACGACCCAGGAAGTGTCGGTAATCACCGGCAAAGACTGCTGGAGCCGTGACCGTCGGAGGCCATCCATAATATCCATTAAGAGAACACGTCAATGCAGTGGTGTATTCAGGATGGCCTCCAGCGGTCATGGCTCCCGCAGTCTTTGCCGGTGAATACCGGGACTTCCTGGGTCGTGGAACACACGGGGGCTCCTCCTGACGTCACTTCACGGAACTGACGCGATGGCGGTAATCACCGGCAAAGACTGCGGGAGCCGTGACCGTTGGAGGCCATCCATAATATCCATTAAGAGAACACGTCAATCCAGGGGTGTATTCAGGATGGCCTCCAGCGGTCATGGCTCCCGCAGTCTCTGCCGGTGATTACCGACACTTCCTGGGTCGTGGAACGCACGGGGGCTCCTCCTGACGTCACTTCCTGGAACTGACGCGATGGCGGTAATCACCGGCAAAAACTGCGGGAGCCGTGACCGCTGGAGGCCATCCTGAATACACCACTGGATTGATGTGTTCTCTTAATGGATATTAGGGATATTATTGGAAATGCTTTTTATCACCTTTGTTTGTGAGTATCATACCTTGTGTTTTATCCAAAAAACCTTTCATGCTGCACTTAGATTGGCGCCTGTGCTCTCTCTACAGTTATTCTCAAGTCCCTTCTTCTTGCTTGCCACAAGAGCAGCCTCCTGGGTGAATTGTGCATGGACTGTTTTATATGGACTTGTATATTTATGGACCTTTATTAATAGAGAATTGTCCTGTTTATTGCTTATCATTATTATTTTTATCCTTTTCTATGGAACCGGTGGGTCCTTAAATTTTTCCCTTTTGCGCCTGTATAATTTTGACGTAAAAATTAACACTACACTTCTCCATAAGAATTAGGGAGCATCTACTAAGCTGCTGCTGAAAGCAAAATAATTGAATTTTTTTTTCCCTAAAATTTAATGTTGGTAATATTTTCAGGTGATATGTGCAATGGTACTACAGGCAACAGAGTTTACCGTTTTTTTTTTTTTTTTCATATTTTAAAGTTGCACCTTTGTTTGTCAAAATGCAATATTTTTGTTAATGAAATGTTATTTTATTTATAAAGACATGTAGCACCTCCTGGCATTGCTAGAGTGTTGGTGTTAGGTTTTTTTCTTGATTAGTGTAGGTAAATTCAGCCTTGGCTGGCAGCCAAGCCTGTGTGAGTTTTCTGGGTCAAGGTTGACTGATTTAAGGAGGGCTGGATGACTCACAGGCAGCATCTCTAAGCCCCCCCCCCCCCCCCTGCACACTTCTAGAAACATGCAGACGATTCTAGAAGAATGGGAGTGGAGGGGTGAAGGTGAAGGAGCTGCCTGCAGTATTCATGGGAACCCTGACCAATTCCCAACAGATGTATTGGCAAGGGGCAGGCCCCCCCAAATACTCAGGGTCAGTCCAGCGGGGGGGCAGTCAAGGTCGGGTGGAAAATAGTGAGGGGGAGTTAGGCTGTCGGACGCCTTTGAGAGTAACCCCTTAGTCTGGGGGGGTGAACTCTGGCCTGGGCTCGGGTGCAGAGGGGACACCTCTTCAAGGCACACAGGGGGATCTCGACCAGGAGACACAGAAGAAAGGAGAGGACAGCCGGAGGACACTTCTAGCCAAATCTCAATGGAGGAAGACAGACAGGTGGGCTGGTGAGTGCACAGTCAGAGGACTGAAAGGCATGCCTGAAGGGACTGGGTGCAAGCAATCTGGGATGAATTCAGTGTCGGTCTGGAAAGAATGTTGAGTCTTAGCCAGGAGGGCTAGTGAAAGGGGCAGCTACAGCCAAATGGGCTGGCAGTGCCTGAAGAGGTGGTACAGGGATCAGTAGCTACAGGAATAGGACAGCTAAGCACTGGGACGTCTTTTCTGCTATACTACCAAAGGGGCCCGTGGTGCCTGCCTGCAAAGGGCACTTTCTTTGGATCTAATTGAGTCTATGTTGGATTTTCCTTACAGTGTTAGCTGGTCCTGGGAGATGTAGTTCTGCAAGCAAGTTTGTGCAGGAGGCAGAAAAGTGTATATACTGTGTGTATATAGTTCGTGTCCCTGAAGAATTTTTTTCATGCTGATCAAGTGGGCATTCCATAATACCCTATCCCCTATCCAAGTTCAACTCCCCTAATAAAATACGAAAAAACAAAGCTGCAAGGACTGATTCCTGACTCCAGCGTGTGTGGAAAATTTGTGTGCCTGGCTGTGCAGGGTGGGAGATATCCATATTCACCAGCGGCTCCTACAGGGGTATCATTACAATCATTATATATCCCAACAGCTAAATCTGTGTCTGTAGTGCATTTTCAAATCTTATTACCCTAATGAATAACATATTATTGGATTTTTACTCCAGTAGTATATAATGAGACAAAAGACTATGACTAAAACAAAATTTGATGTCAAAATTAACACTACAGGTTGGCCTAATCCACTCTGAATTCTACTCCATCCCAGATCCTGTGGTGTGGGCAGGGAAGGGGATTAAAACATTAGACCACATTTGTGTAGGAAATACTTTAATGACCTTTAATGACCTAAAACATAGATATAACCTCTCTAATTCCTATCTCTTCTGTTACTTAGACACGCCTTTTCCACTCAGTTTAATACTCAGGTTTCAAGGGGGTAGGATGGTAGGAAGATGATGGAGGGGATGAAGATGACAGGGGGTGGATGGTAGGAAGCTGACAGGGGGGTACGGGGGGGGGATGAGGATGACAGGGGGTGAGATGGTAGGAAGCTGACAGAGGGGTACAGTGGGATGAAGATGACAGGGGGTGGGAAGGTAGGAAGCTGACAGGGGGGATGAAGATGACGGGGTGGGATGATAGGAAGCTGACAGGGGGGATGAAGATGACGGGGTGGGATGATAGGAAGCTGACAGGGGGGGTGAGGATGACAGGGGGTGGGATGGTAGGAAGCTGACAGGGGGATGAAGAGGACAGGGGGGATAAAGATGACAGGGGGGATGAAGATGACAGGGGGTGGGATAGTAGGAAGCTGACGGGGGGTGAGGATGAGGGGGGGTGGGCTGGTAGGAAGCTGACAGGGGGGATGAAGATGACAGGGGGTGGGGTGGTAGGAAGATGATAGGGGGGATGAAGATGACAGGGGGTGGGATGGTAGGAAGCTGACAGGGGGGGTGAGGATGAGGGGGGGTGGGATGGTAGGAAGCTGACAGGGGGATGAAGATGACAGGGGGTGGGATGGTAGGAAGCTGACAGGGGGGGTGAGGATGAGGGGGGGTGGGATGGTAGGAAGCTGACAGGGGGGATGAAGATGACAGGAGGTGTGATGGTAGGAAGCTGACAGGGGGATGTAGATGACAGGGGGTGGGATGGTAGGAAGCTGACAGAGGGGATGAAGATGACAGGGGGTGGTAGGAAGATTACAGGGGGATGAAGATGACAGGGGTGGGATGGTAGGAAGCTGACGGGGGAAGGGGTGAGGGTGAGAGGGGGTGGGATGGTAGGAAGCTGACAGGGGGGATGAAGATGACAGGGGGTGGGGTGGTAGGAAGCTGACAGGGGGGATGGAGATGACAGGGGGTTGGATGGTAGGAAGCTGACAGGGGGATGTAGATGACAGGGGGTGGGGTGGTAGGAAGCTGACAATGGGGTACAGGTAGGATGAAGATAAAAATATGATTACAGGAGGTAGGGTGGTGGGATACCAGGAACAGGAGGATAATGATGATGACAGGGGGACAGTAGGTGGCATCATATACTGGATGGCATACATATTGTCAGGGCTGTGAGGGCGCCCTCGGTCATGGAGTGACATCATAGGATGCTGTCAGTGTCAGGCAGCAGGACCATTATTCAGTACCTTGAGACTCCAACAGACAGTCTCCCTGATGATCACTACTCCTTCTCTGCCCCGTCCTTTGCTACGGCCGTCCATCCTGGAGAGATCAGGGAGCTGCTCAGCCACGGTGGCCATTATTTGGGCTCTGCACATCGCTGGAGATCAGCAGAGCATGGGAGAAGGGGAGGAGCCGGGGGAAGGGAGCACATGGAACCACCCACTGATCCAACAGCTGTTGGATCGAGGTTCTGACAATCTCCCAGTGCCTCTCCCTCCTCCTCCTTCTCCACAGGACTGCACGGGACCTTGCTCCCTAAAAGGACTACTACTGTCACACAGAAAGATAGAGAACTAGTGGCCGTAACTGCGCCCTAGGCGGCAGTGCACCCTAGGCGGCTGCCTAGTTCACCTAACGGGAGCACCGGCCCTGTCAACCAGTGCCCCCTTTCAGAAAACAATAGCTCAGCGAGGGAGATCACTGTACTAATGCTGGTTCGTTAGTAAAGTGGCACCGACCTGAGCTGACAGTTTTTTTCTTTCAGCCCACTGGGTTAAACGGAAAAATACTCATAGTGTGTACCAGGCTTTACCTATGCGTCTTTGCTGGTGGTTGGAGGTAACTGCCCTCAGGCAATGGGCTATGCCAGAGGTCTCTAAGCATTCTAAACAAAGGGCCAGTTTAACGTCCTTCAAATGGTGGCCAATAGAAGTAGAAAATGTCCCGGCATCAGTGGTAGTCCCAGACTTAGTTTTCAATGGGAGAATAAAATATTACATAGCACCTGTGGTCATTAGGGGAAGGAATAGTGCCCAATCATGGTATTAGTGGGGGGAATAGTGCCCCATGGTTTCAATTGGAGGAAATGTTCCTCATCATTGGTGTCAGTAGAAGGAATATTACCCCATTGCTCCTCTCCAACAGTGTTTGGGCTTAGCATTCAAATGCTGGACCTGAGCCCTGTCACAGGAACCAAGGAGTGATTTTGTGTGTAGGTGCCGTGTGGTGTGGCGGCAAAAAACACACAGAGTCCCAGTGCAGAGAAAGCAGGAATATACTGTAACTGAATCTGAAGTCTGGCAATACAGAACAGGCCCAGTAGGAAGGCAACCAGACCAGGAGCACTCACAGCATGTAACAGCGATGTGACAGTAGAAGGAGGCCTCAGGTGTGCCGACAGCATTTGTCTCGAGGGGTGGAATGCAGCCCCCGATTGAGGAGGCTTCCAGATAGGATGGCATGTCTTATGCGCTTTCCCTACTCCGGAACCTCTCCCTGCCAGACAGAAGACCTGTCCCTACTCTAGCCACATGCGAAACGTGTGCCAAGCGCGGGAGCCAGGGTCTTAAATAGACTCTGGTTGACCCAAGGTGGCCCCCAGAGTTACATGGAGTTCCAGCATCCAATCAGATAGCTGCCCTCTGTGACTCAGGAAACCATAGAGGAACTAAGTTTGTGTAGACTTCCTCTCCCTCTACAATGCTGCGGCTGAGTGCCACCTGCAGTGGAGAAAGCAGACTGCACCTGCCACAGCCCGGACATCAGAAAAGTGGGGGGTGTCGGGGTGCATTGCTCTGTGCCCCGATGACCCCCTGAAGAGCACCAATCGGCGCCCCTGCTGGCCGAGGGTGGGGTCAAAAACCCCACCCCCCCATACCCAGGACACAGTCCAGCAGCCCTAGTGGGTGAAAATTTGACTTTTTTTTAATCTTTCTTCTTTCTTTTTTTTTGGGGGGGGCGGCGCCCCTGCGCCCACTATCGGCTGGCCGCCACTGACCTGCCTACAATGTCACTGCTCCCCTGCGTCACCAACACCAATGATTTTGGCAGTGGCTGTGACTGAGGAAGAAATGAGGGAGTACAGGCAAGGAGACTATAAAGGTGTTGGGGCCATTGCCTAAGACATTGTCACTTTGCCTCTTTTGTCTCTTTAAGATCTGTATAAGAGTCCTTTAGCCCTCTGATTCACACTGTGAAAGTTGTCATGTGAGGACCATTCCATTTTCATAATTATAATTGACATTTCAGACCTGCCCTCACCTAAACCATTATACGTCTACACACATCGCATGTATTCATTGTTTGCAGTTGTTCTCCATGTAAAGCATGGAACATGAAGAACTAGTCCAACTGTCAACTGCTTGCCTCTAGAAGAATCCTTTTTTGAATTAAGGTTTACTAATCAAAAACTATTTTAAACATTCTATTTTCTGAAAACAGTCTGTCCTTTAAAGAATGATGTCAATGACTGCTCTTTTACATTTTGACTGACTCCTCAGATACCAGTCTGACCAGAACTACACTAAAGGGCTTAAAGGTTTAAAATTAAGTTTAAGTACGAGGCCGAAGGATATGAATGACATACTAGTTTTTTTTTTACAGTGTTAATATTATTACTCAACCTAGCAGCTGGCTTAATGTGGTTATTACCTGTAGCAGTGACTTGAACATAGTATACATATAGAACTTGCAGAGGAACTTCATAGTTACTTGGTTGGTCCAACTAAAAAAATTGGATACTTCCAGTAAATGAAATCATTTTTCTTGGTAACTCTAATAGTGCAATCTTTTCAGCTGAGTTCAGGTCTGTACATCTGCCTATTCTTCCCTATGGATTTTTATTTGTGTAGCACCCTCCTAGGTGGGTGCCAGAAGAGAGTATCATTTTTTGGGTCTTTCTGCTTACCAGGAAGATTGCCAGGTAAATTTAGAGTACTCTCTGCCTACCAGGGAGCAGGATCTATTGATAGGGTCTGCTCATGGTGCTCAGGTGCAGCTCAGCTTGCCTGAATATTTCACATTGGTCCAATAGGGAGGCATATTGGACAGTGGGAGAAAACCTGACATGTGAGGGGACAAGCATTGAGGCAAAGTGCCTCGTTGCATGCTGGGCGACTGTATAAAGGTCAGGGACACATGTGCTCCAGGTCTTCGACTGGAAAGTGGGATCCCAGAGGGAGGTGGGTGTCTGCCCCTTCTCTATAGAAGCTGCCATGCCAAGCTGCCATGGGGCCTTGGGTAGTTGACCTGAGGGCCTGAAAGTCAGAGAGAGATCCTGAAGAGCTGCCTGGAAGGGAGACACCAAGAAGGTCTTCGACTGGAAAGCGGGATCCCAGAGTGAGGTGGGTGGCTGCCCCTTCTCTATAGAAGCTGCCATGCCAAGCTGCCATGGGGCCTTGGGTAGTTGACCTGAGGGCCTGAAAGTCAGAGAGAGGTCCTGCAGAGCTGACTGGAAGGGAGATACCAAGAAGGATCTGATTCTGCCTACTGTGAATACAGATCTGTGTCATGGGGCCTATCCTGCGAGGGTCATCCCTTCAACTAGAAAAGTCACTGGATGGGTATCAGTCCAGGGGATGCTAGAGAGTGTTCTGGAGATAAAGTAGTTGCATCAAGTCTGCTGCTAGAGAGAGCAAGAGGACTTAATTCTTCCATACAAGTGGCAGTATGGTAAAAGCAGTGTGTCTGCTTCCACAAGTAATCTGGTGGGGCCAAGTGAGAGTTGACCTTATCTACTGTGAATAGTTCAGTTGGAGTATCCCACTATTCCCTTCTCCCATCCAAGTTCCAACAAAAAACACAAAACCAAATAGCCTGGACTGTTTATTGAGAAATTAGCAAACAGGAGTAAGGATGGATGTGTGAAAAATTCCCTAGTGACTATCTGCAAGGTAATCAGAGGGAGGACCAAGAAGTCATCACACACCAAGCCCTAAGGGGACAGCGCTACATTTGCCATATATTACAAAGAAGTTAGCACATGGAGTGGAATGGGACCACCTTTCTTGTTGTGGGATTAGTAAATTCCAATATGAGATATGCTATAGGCCCCCCAACCAGAGGGAGGAGGGGGAGGCGGGCCTCCTTTTACAGATAGGATTGGCAGCAAGGATGGGAAATGTCATTATAATGGGGGACTTTAATTATCCAGATATAGACTGGGCAGAAGGAACCACGCATTCAGCCAAGGCTCGGCAGTTCCTAAATGTTTTGCAGGACAATTTTATGGGTCAGATGGTGAACGCACCGACAAGAAACAATGCGGTACTTGACCTACTGATTACCAGCAATACAGACCTGCTCACGGTCGGTTAAAGAAATACAGGGCAACTTAGGAAACAGTGACCATAGGTCAATTAGTTTCAGTATTAATCATAGTAATAGGAAACACAAGGGTAATATAAGGACACTGAACTTCAAAAGAGCCAATTTCCCAAAATTGCGCTCTCTGCTAGAAAATATTAAATGGGATAGAACCCTGGGAACAAAGAACACGGAGGAGAAATGGGAGTGCTTCAAGAGCATACTAAACAAAGGGATTGGCCAGTGCATTCCAAAGGGAAATACATTTAAAAGAGCAAAACTAAACCCTGGGTGGCTAAACTCCAAAATAAAAATACAAGGCTGAGGGGTCATTGGCAGCATTCAAGCATTTCAAAGAGTGTAATAAGAAATGTAACGGCGAAATCAAGGCGGCTAAAATAGAACACGAGAGACATATAGCGGAAGAGAGTAAATATAAATATAAAGTATATAAACAGTAAGAAAGCGGGGCCAGAACACATTGGCCCCATAAAAGACGACAATGGAAGTCTGGCCACAGAGGACAGAGAAAAGGCGGAAGTGTTAAATAATTTCTTCTCTTCAGTCTTCACAAAAGAATTGGGGGGCTACACTAACCCAGCTTGTAAGGCCAAACTAAATAATATACCTCAGGAAATACTGCCATGGCTAACAGAAGATAGACTTAGAACTAAACTAGAGGAACTTAACATAAATAAATCACCGGGACCGGAGGGCTTGCACCCAAGGTTTCTTAAAGAGCTCAGCCAGGTGATTGCCAGATCATTATTCCTGATCTTTAAGGATAGTCTACAGACGGGTATGGTGCCAGCTGATTGGAAAAAAGCCAACGTGGTACCAATATTTAAAAAAGGGCCGAGATATATCCCGGATAACTATAGACCGGTCAGCCTAACATCTGTGGTCTGCAAGATTTTGGAGGGGATGTTAAGGGACCACATACAAGACTTTAGTAATGAAAACTGTATTATTAGTAGTAATCAGCATGGATTCATGAAAAATCGTTCCTTGACAAACCAATCTATTAACCTTCTACGATGAAGTGAGCTGCCACCTAGATAAAGGTAAGCCTGTGGATGGTGTATCTGGACTTTGCAAAGGCCTTTAACACCGTTCCCCACATGGTCCATACCTACAAACTAAGGAATGTAGGTATGGACTATAAGGTGAGTACCTGGATAGAGAACTGGCTCCAGGGGAGAGTCCAGAGGGTGGTGATTAATGGGGAGTACTCGGATTGGGCGGGTGTGGAAAGTGGGGTCCCCCAAGGTTCTGTCCTGCGACCAATCTTGTTTAATTTATTCATAAATGATCTAGAGGAGGGGATATCTAGCACAATCTCGGTATTTGCGGATGATACTAAACTAAGCATGCCAATATCTTCTATGCAGGATGTGGAAACCTTACAAGCGGACCTGAACAAAATAAGGGGGTGGGCAACTACATGGCAGATGAGGTTTAATGTTGAAAAATGTAAAGTAGTGCACTTGGGCATCAGAAACACAAAAGCAAGCTACTCATTAGGGGGGGAAACCTCTGGGTGAATCTAAGATGGAAAAGGACCTGGGAGTACTGGTAGACAACAGGCTTGGCAGTGGCATGCAATGCCAAGCCACTGCAAGCAAAGCCAACAGAATACTGGGATGCATAAAAAAGGGGATTCACTCCAGAAATAAAGAGATTATTCTCCCACTCTACAAGACTCTGGTCCGGCCACATCTGGAGTATGCTGTCCAGTTCTGGGCACCGGTCCTCAGGAAGGATGTGCTGGAATTGGAAAGAGTCCAGAGAAGGGCAACAAAAATAATTAGGGGAATGGACATCGGCTATGAGGAAAGACTACAAGCACTGAACTTATTCTCTCTGGAGAAGATACGATTGAGGGGGGATATGTGGAACTCACTTCCACAAATGGTAGTAACTGGGGGGAGTATGGCTACCTTTAAATGGTAGTAACTGCGGGGAGTATGGTTACCTTTGGATGTACGTCTCCAAGATCAAAACATTCAGGGATATGGGAAACGAATACGTCCACACACACCTACACAGGTTGAACTGGATGGACTATTGTCTTTATTCAACCTCAACTACTATGTAACTATGTAACTATGTAATGCAACACAGACTCACCTGCTACAGGGACCACCATGCTCCTCACTTGGTATAGCTGTTGTGGATGGAGATGGTCTACATTTAAACATTGTTTCTATCTCACGTGCATAGTAGCAACACAATGGGGTTGATTTACTAAAACTGGACGGTGCAAATTTTGGTTCAGCTCTACAAAATAACCAATCAGCTTCCAGGTTTTATCGTCAAAGCTTAATTGGACAAGCTAGAGTTAGAAGCTGATTGGCTACCATCCACAGCTGCACCAGATTTTGCACTCTCCAGTTTTAGTAAATCAACCTACATGCCATCCCGCTGCTAATGTGCAAGAGCCTGTTATTGATGTAATTTTGCGTTATCCCAAATGCTCTATACAAGGAAGACTAACTAAATACTAGCTAGATGCTGGGCCTGGGCCTGCTTCCTAATCATGCAAAAAAGAACCCCATAGACTTCTACAGGGTCAGGAGGCCTATTAGCCTATTATTAGCCTATGGCAGTGATGGCGAACCTTGACACCCCAGATGTTTTGTAACTACATTTCCCATGATGCTCATGCACGCTGCAGTGTAGGTGAGCATCATGGGAAATGTAGTTCCAAAACATCTGGGGTGCCAAGGTTTGCCATCACTGGCCTATGGGGTTGTACTGCATGTGCAGGAAGTAGAAGACACATGCAATCTCTATATCAGGCTGAACCAAGGGGGAAACGTTTGCTTCTTCATTTACAGTAAGTACATACCGTATTTTTTTTTTGTCAAACTTTTAAGAATTTTTTTTTTGGCAAACAATTTGTTTTTCTAAGCTACAGTTTCATTCATATAAGGGCTGGAATGTTGCTAATTTTAACGTGTTAATTTGTCCAATACGAGGATAATTAGCTCTCGGTTTCCTGGGGGAAAGATATAGCTATGTAACAGAATACCATTTAGCTTATGTCAAAATATTCTATAAACAAATTAAAACGTCGTTGATTTCCTTCATAAGATGTAATTATCTCAGAGCTAAGTGGCTAAAGTTTTGAGTTTGTTACAGTTGTCAGAAAGGAAAACACACCAAATGAGCTGCGAAGGGTTGGGAAGGAGGGTGATAGAGTGGATGAAGCACCTGGATTTAGCTGTAAATGACAACCCATGTTTCCGTCTCTCCATTTTTTTTTGCAAACTGAGTCTTTGTTACTCCTAAGGAACTGCAGACATGGGAATATCTATAGATTTGGGTGTGTTACAGTACATCTAAAGCCAAAAATGTTTTGAATTAAATAGGCAAGAGTTGAGTCAGTTTTCTTTTTGCTGCCTGTGACCCATTGGAGAGATTTCCCTGGATTTCCTGTCCTATAGACACAATAGTAATTAGGAGTAAATCTCTCCAAGTGTCCCCATTGAGAAGCTTCCCATTTATTTATGTTCTATTGCAGCCTTTTTCAACCAGGGTGCCCAGGCATCCTGGGGCGCCTGGAGGTTTCTTCAGGGGTGCCTTTGCAAAATTCCTAAAAATTGCCCAAAAATGTTAAAATCGTAAAAATACAAGCCGGCATATTGATTGAAGTCTGCCTTATAGTTACACAAAGCCACAGGATTTCATTGTACATCATTACAACCTTCTAGCTGCCGGCATCCTAACGACCAATGGCATCATCAGTTGATATGGAGGATGTCGGTCGCCTGCACAGCATCCTTCTTTGACCTCCCCTGCCCCTCTCCCTCAGCACTGGGGTCACATTAGCTGAGTGATGGGGAAAAACTGAGGGAGAAGAGAAACACCGGAATACTAGTCAGAACCGGTATTTGTTTTGGAAGAATAAATCACCTCTAATGTTGGGTTTCTTATGTGTGTGGATGTTGCTGCATTATGAAAAACTATTAGAATAGTTTTTACATTTCAGAATGGGGTGCCTTAAAATTGTCCCTAATTTTCAAAGGGTGCCCTGGCTGAAAAAAGGTTGAAAAACACTATTGTAGTGCAAAGGCCAGTAGGATAAACAGAGAGTTAAAGCCAGCAGGTGCTCCATCAGTTGGGGGGCGGCAGACGGACCTGCCCCCCCCATATCAATCCAGCCTGCACCACCACATCTCTCCCCCCCGCCATGTCTGCCCGTCTGCCCGCCTGCCCACCTGCCTGCCTGCCCGCCTGCCAGTGTTCCTCCAGAATGATAGGCAGCGGCTTTCCCCTTAGGCTCCTTCATGTCCCTTCTCGGCGGCCGTCTCCTCCCCCCTTCTTGGCCAATAGCATGCCTTCTCATTTTGGCCAATCATGAAAAAGGTCTCAGGACCCGCTTCCTGATTGGCTGGGAGGAGAATCAGTGTGGCAATAGTGAATATTCATTTGCCTTCCAGGCAAGGACGCAGACCACAATTAAAACCTGACAGAGTTGCTATTCCTTCCATGCTCAACCCAAATTAAATTTTTTGTCTTTATTTATTACAGGTACTTGTATAGCACCATCAATTTACGCAGCACTTTCCTTATACAGTATATAATACATTCATATCGGTCCCTGCCCTCAAGAAGCTCACAGCCTAAGGTCTCTAACTAACATTCATAGACATACTAAGGCCAATTTAGACAGAAGCCAATTAACCTATCAGCATGTCTTTGGAGTGTGAGAGGAAACAACAGTACCTGAAGGAAACCCCCGCAGGCACAGGGAGACAATGCAAACTCCAGGCAGGTAGTGCCGTGGTTGGGATTCAAAGTGACGACCCTAGTTCTGGTAGGTGAGAGTGCTAATCACTTAGCCACTGTGCTGCCCATTAAAGACACTTGACATATTTTCCCTTGGGCAAAGTGAGTTGTGATTTATTTTATTGGAGTTTTTTTATAATGTCAAATTAGTCAGAAAAGGGAGAGTTATCCTTTAAAAAAATGAACAACTTCATTAAAAGCCAAAAAAAATAAAAATAAAATTAAGTTAGTCTTCATACTATTAGGTGGCCATCAAAGGTCTAAAGCTGGCCAGAGACGGTGTGAATCTCTGCCGGTTAAAGCGGTTGTATCCCGCTTTTTGACACTTTTACCTACAGGTAAGCCTATAATAAGGCTTACCTGTAGGTACAAATAATATCTCCTAAACCGGCACGTGCGCTCTGAAGGTCCGGGGGGACCTTCAATTAACTTGCCGGGAGCTTGCCGGAAAAATCACTTCCGCGCGCATGCGCGGGAGTGACGTCATCGCGGCTCCGGCCAATCAGCGCGCTGGAGCCGTCTCTTTCGGCCAATCAGCGCGCCGGAGCCGCCGAACCCGGAAGAGACGACGAGGGATCATGGCAGCGCCCGCATCGATGTCCGGGGGTCCGTGTCGGGGCTTCGTTTTAAGGTAAGTTAAACATAATGGGCTAGTATGCGATGCATACTAGCTCATTATGCCTTTGTCTTGCAGGTTTTTTAATAGGGTTTACAACCGCTTTAAGCAGGGACCAGCTGAGATTCGAACCGTATCTGCGCAGGCTGATTGTACGACTTGGGTACAACCAGCATGTTGGATTTTACATGCCATTAAAACTTTTTAGTAACTTTTTAGGCTCACCTTAGGATGGGAAAAAGGTTTTTTTTAACTTGTGGGGAAATGCAAAGAAGGCGTCAGCTACATGTTTGCCGCTTTATATCATCAGATCATAAGCTGAGTCACAGAGAAGGCTCAAAGGACCTTTCTCTGTGCAGTTTGTTGGAGGTATATCCCCAGTCTACGGGTCCTAAATGACGGCAGAGTTGGCCTTTTCCTCAGGCTGAAGGGTGCTCCAGGCAGGGAAATAGGACCTATACAAACATCTATTCCAATTATATGGACCCACGGTCCTGGGCTATCCAAGCCCTCTGTATTTCGTGCGCTCACCACCTGCGCTCACAAACTGCACAGAGAAAGGTCCTTTGAGCCTGGCTCAAACTATTGCAATATAAATACTAGATTTATTATATCTGGGGGTGATCGCACATAAGGACGAATAAACCAGGAAGAGGACAACTACCTGCTGAGGGGTGATTCTACCCCAAGATGCTATAGTGGAGCTATCCCCAGAAGCCTTGACCTTGATGACACAGTTGGGACCCAATATATCGGATTTAGTGCAAGAAATATGCCTTTGATGCCTATATAGATTCTGTATGGTGAATATGGAAGCAATATCTTCCGAACAACCTATGTATCGCTACAGCCCTGTCGCTTAACACAAGTCACTGCTAAGAAGGAAACATCGGTCTGTTATGGTCTCTCAGGCCCTGAGGAAGCCTTGAGCGAAACGCGTCGGCTTGCTGGGGACCTACCGTGACCGAATCCAGCTTGAGACCCATCTTCCACCTACACAGGCTTTGTTTTTCGCTTTAATCCCTTTGCAGGATATGTTTCTATATCAACAGTGACGCTATATGTTTTGATTTTAACAATTCTGTATGTTAGTCTGTTGCCATATACATGCATGGTAGCCCATGCTTGTTTTTTACTCTCTATATCAATAAAATGTATTTTTGGTTTTATAATTGGTTTTGTCTCTGATCCTTCTACTCCCACTGGCCCGTAAAGCCCTGCCTTTTTCTATCCTAATGTTTTTTACTAGTCTCCAACAGGGGTAAGGGCCTATATTGCACGGCATTTTTTTGTCTATAAATTACACATATATAGGTGTGAAAGTTGCAGAACCCTATGCCTGCGCTAATGAAATAATTTGCAGGCATAGGGATTCGCTCCTATCACACCTATATGTGTGTATGTGTATAAATACATATAAGTGTGTGTATATATACCCCTATACAGAAGTTCATATGTTATGCCTGCCTCCAAAGACGCCCAAAAAATGCCCAAAAAAAAAGCCTGCAACGAAACACCTGGGCGTTTTTGTTGCAGGCGTTTTTTTGGGCATTTTTTGGGCGTCTTTGGAGGCAGGCATAACATCTGAACTTCTGTATAGGGGTATATATACACACACACTTATATGTATTTATACACATACACACATATAGGTGTGATAGGAGCGAAGCCCTATGCCTGCAAATTATTTCATTAGCGCAGGCATTGGGTTCCGCTACTTTCACACCTATATGTGTGTATGTGTATATATACATACATGTGTGTGTGTATATATACCCCTACACAGAAGTTCAGATGTCATGCCTGCCTCCAAAGACGTCCACAAAAAAGCCCAATAAACGCCTGCAACAAAAACAGCCAGGTGTGAAAGTAGCGAAGCCACTATCCTGCTCTACTGCAATTCTAATACAAACAATCTTTTTTCTATGGCGGTCACCCTGCCATAGCAGTCAGAGTCAGTTCACCCTACACTACACTACAGTCACCCTGACACTTACCACTTTCCCTACAGAAACTAGATTATTAAATCTAACTATAGTGGAAAATAGTACCCTAACTACACTAGATATCCCTTTCCTCACACTAATAATTGCTAAATGACACGTTTGCAGCAGGAGTAACAGAACTGCTTCCACTCTCTTCCACATCCCTGTATTACAATGCTAGAGATTTGGCGGGCTATGTTATATACTGGGGGGCATATTCACTACTGATTGGCCGCTGGACCCCCTAGTCACTCCAATCACATTCCTAGCATCCTCCTGCCCCCTCAATTGGCTTTTACTGATGGTTCTGGTCCAATCACGGGCTTTTAAAGACCAGTTCCTGTCCCATTGCATTTTGGTCGGTTCTGGTTGCTGAATTCCGAACTTTCTCAGCAAAAAGTTCGGAATGCGGACGAATTTCGAACAGTCAATGTTCGGGTCGAACCGATGGTTGACCCGAACCGTTTGATCATCCCTATCAGCTACATGTTTGCTGCTTTAGGTCATCAGATCATCAGCTGAGTCACAGAAATGGGTTTGCCTTTACCACCAATGACCAACCTAAAACTGGCCATGAATGGTTTGAATCTCGGCTGATTCAGCTGGGATTCAATCAAGCCTTTTATGGGTAGGCTGATTGCTGATTGTACCCAAGTTGATAGATGTTGGCTTTTTCCATAGGATTATTATAGCCGCTGGCAATAATCACTGTGTTTTCCTGGCAGAGACGCCAACCCACCCCACACCCAACACCCCCCCCCCCCCACTCCGCTCTATGTTGCTGGGGGAATGGAGTGATTAATTACGGAAATGTAACTTTCGCAATGATTGTGCTTTCAACCAAACTGTCAAACCATCCAATGGCTGGTGTCATAACTGATCACATGTGCAGCATGATGACAGTTGAAGATTACACAAAGGGCAAGATGGCAGCTTCCTTGGCTGAAAACAATCGGAGGGTTTTTTTCCACACTACAACTGTGATGTCCTTCTAACTGTAGTTGTCCAAGAACTTTAGTATGAGCTAGATACCCCAGCAGAGTAACCAAGTGGCAACAACACATATCAAAATGAGTAAAACGCATACAACATGGAAAATTTATGTTAAATATTTAATAGAAACAAAAAATAAATAATATAAAATTTCATAAAATCTATATAGTAAACAATATATGCACAAAAAGTTGCAAAAAATCTCATAGATGTCCACAAACACAGTAGCAGAGCACACATCTCTATTTTGTTTCAAGCAGCATTGACATCTATGCCTTGCCCATTCCCACCTATCCTTTCTGGGTAGAAGGAGGAAGAAGTTGAGGGGCTTGTATGGTGCAGCATTTTTTAAGTTCAAGTTTTTCAAAGTGCACACTTTGGGGAATAGTTAGAACTGGCTCGAGAGTGCAGCTGCTCAGCCAGTTGCCTTATGCCACCAACTGAAGATGGCCTCTGCACTGTACCCCAGGGTTGTCTTACCAAATGGGCATGGTGGACAGTTGCCCGGGGGCCCAACTTGCCCAGGGGGCCCCACCTGCCCGGCGACCCAGCCCCAGCAAAGCGTTAGTCCCAACTCCCGTGTGCATCCCCCCCCGGAGAACTTGGGTGGCAAGCACCTGTCAGTCCTGTGCTGCTATTAGGCCACTTGGGCCATGAAGGGGGAGCCCACAACTGCAGGAATGCCTGTAGGCCTCCACAGGCACACACAGGACAGTCAAGTCTCTGACTCCCGTCCGTGTGTGTTTGCCAGACTCAGCCGCCCAACTTGAAAGCTGTCATTAGCCTGGCACTGCTGTACCAATAAATATCGCCTTATCGATAATTTGCATTTTTATTCTCATGGGTGATTGTGTAGGCGGTGGCCCCAGTGCACTGCATTGCCCGGGGCCTATAATGATTTTAAGATGGCACTGCTGTACCCTACATATATTCAAGTCATACAGTTGTATCTGCAGTCTCTAGAGATTTAGACCACACAATCTGTAATCACTTTAGTCTCTATGGTTCGTTGAGTTGGTGTTTGGTAAAGTTGGGTTCCAAAAAAGAGTAAGATGTTTAGACCATATTTGCCACATGTAAAATGTTTTTTTTTTAGTGACTACAGTTGCAGTCTTTTTTTTTTTCCAGTATATCAAAAACACTTTAAATGTTGTTTTAAAATATACGAGAACTAAGGAAATATTTCGAGAATAGGCAACATTCATAAACGCAAAATCAAGCTGTGCTTGAAAAAGGTCTTCAGCCTAAAGTTCGCTTTCCTTATAGAACTTTCTTTTACTTCTTCTTGTAAACAGCCTGCGAGAGGACAAGGAGACTTCAGCACACTGTGGCACCGGCCTCCATGGCATACAGCACCTCCGCTAATACTTCTGGTAGTATGTCCTTTATACATTCTTGGATCGAATCTTTGTGGTCTGCATGCCTTTTCAGTTCGTAATGTCATAATAATCCTGCCTCTTTCTGCAAAGGCGCTTGATCCAAATCCAGTAGAGTCCTATCATCAGTAGCCAGTAGCCAACATAGGCAGCCGAGCCGTAGATCAAATAGTCTTTCTCTGCATCAATGAGACGGCAATCGGTGCACAACGACATCATGATGACGGTGTAGAGCAAACCAACAAAAAGGATCGCCCACCAGATGGACAGAGGCAGAAGGGGGATATAGTTACCTACCATCTTCTTTCTTCCCGAAGTGCCCCAGCTGCTCTTGTTCATGGTAATAATGGCAAAGTACTTTGTAGGAAGCAGTCCAGCCATGTAGAGTACGGCATAGAGGGACATGAATATCATGACCATGTTGCCTCGTAGGAAGCAAGCATACAAGGCTTTGACAAAGGCGATCAGTTGAATAGTGAGAAGAACCCAGAGGATGTCCCAGAGATGGCAACTGTAGAACAACTTAATGACTGTGATCGTGACAAAAAATGGAAAGACACCAGCGATGATTGACTCGTAGGTCATCCAGAGGTGATGTTTGTGCCACCACAGAGCGTTGTATAGCCACTCACGGAAATAGGATTTGGTCCAGCGCGTCTGCTGGTTCAGCCAACGCAAGAACTGGGCAGGTGTCTCAGAATAACATTTTGAACGTGCCGTGTATCTAAAAAAAATAATGTTTAAAATTAGTCATTTGAAATATTTACTTTGACCCTTTTCATGTCTAATTTATAGTATAGTAACCTTTTACCTATAGTAATAGTATATATAGTAACCTTTGTGCTTCATAAATGATACAGGTTCATTTTTGATATGGTAAGGTTCCTGCTTTAAGCTAAATTGAAAAATCCTCACAACAAAATGGCTAACAGTCAAAATGAAAGGAGGTTTCCTAACTGCCGCTTGTGTTAAAGAAAAATAAAAGCAGCCTTAGCTCAATCCGTCAAAGCCACGAAACGCGTTGGAATCGTGACTTTGATGGATTGAGCTGAGGCTGCTTTTGTTTGTCTACAACATGGCCTGGTGAGGGGTGTGGCAGTCGGGAAAACCTCTTTTCATTTTGATTGTATGTCTTGGGTCTGGGCGAACCCATCCCCAGCCTGCACCCTCACAAACCAGCGGCATCCTTCTCCATAAGCCTGAGCAGGGACCTCTAAGTTTTACCCATGGGTAACAAAACAGCTAAGTCAGATTTTACCAAACATCTTTTAGTAACTGAAATCAGGACACTGTAGACATAAGGGGAGAGGGCACGGGACTGACTTTATACTGTCTTGCTCCCATTGGCATCCGCAAATGGGGGGCAAGGGGAGGTAAGTGCCCCCCCCCCCCAGGAAATTTCCTGGCCTGTTCTAAGAGGGGACTCTATGGGGACTCTGCTCTAAAGGGGGATCTATGGGGGACCTTGGCCTGGGCTGCTCTAAAGGGGGGGTCTATGGGGATCCTGGCCTTCTCTAAAGGGGGTCATATTGGCTAAATATATATATATAGTCTTTGCAGGGAGAGCTTGGAGTACCTGGTGGTGCAGGAAAACCTGGTAGCACGGGGAATATAGGTGAAAAGGTAAGACTAAAGAAGGATCTATAGGGACCCTGGCCTGCTCTAAAGGGGGGATCTATCGAGACCCTGCTCTAAAGGGGATCTATGGGGGACCCTGACCTGGCCTGCTGTAAAGGGGGATGTATGGGGGGGAGAATGGGCGGAGCATAGGTGACCTTAAAATGATGCCCCCCCCCCCCAAAAAAAAAGTTCTGCAAATGCCCATGCCTGCTCCCCTTTCATTGTCTAATTAGCTGGTTAAGGAAGGAAGCAGAAGCCATACTTTATTTCCTACAGTCACTCATCAGAAGGGTGAGCACCCTCACCACGATTTCAGGGGCAAAACATTTTTTAATGGAGGATGCTTGCAACTATTAGAACCCCTTCACACTATATTGCACCTCAGTAACGCATGCACTGCAATAAGCTTTGATGTGTATTGATGTGCATTGATTCACTTCGAATGCACCCTAATGCAAACCGGCCCTTGGAATAAGGTAGCATAGATATAGGGGGCACAAGTTTCTGATTTCTTTGGCTAAAAAAAAAAAATATATATATATATATATATATATATATATATATATATATATTTATATACATGTACATCTCATAAAATTAGAATATCATCAAAAGGTTAATTTCATTTATTTCAGTAATTCAATTCAAAAGGTGAAACTCATATATTTTATATGGATATATATATATGTATGCATATATTATATATATATATATATATATATATATATATATATATATATATACACGTATATATATACGTATATATGTGTATATATATATATACATATATACGTATATATATATATATATATATATATATATATATATATATATATATATATATAAAAAAGTACAGTAAAACTGCAGGAAAGGGCACTGGGGGGCAAACTAATGTGAATTTATTTTATTTTGTAATGTATCAGTGTGTTTGGTGTGTTTTACTATTTGAATTTGAATCCACCCCCCTGCGAGCGTCACGTCGCAGGAGACGGAAGCCGGGGCACACAGAGCATCGGGCGGAAGATCCGGCCGCCGCACACTGCCGGGATACATCGCTGGATCCCGGGGATAAGGTAAGTACCCTCTCTTACAGGATCCAGCGATCTTCCTAGCGGTACCCCGAGTGTGGCTCGGGGGTTACCGCTAATGGCTCGGAAATTTCACCCCGAGCCACACTCGGGAATACCGCTAAGGAGGTTAAAGGGACTTTTCCTAAAAGAGAGAGAAGTGCTAAATAGCGCCAAGTAGCATCATTCAGTGTCCCTGCCTAATTGTGCATAGTTCAGTTGTTGGAGTATCCTACTTCTCCCTTCTCCCATCCAAGTTCTCAAATAAACCCTAAAAACCAAAGAAACTGGACTGGTTCTTGTCTAAGGTGCTCACACTTGAAAACATGTCCGAAGGTACTGTTGTTGCTAGCGGTAACCCAGGGGGACCCCCACTCAGCCGCTCCCTTGGGAGTAGTAGGGCTACATATAAATGGCCTTCCATCTTTGTAGGATACTTACTTAGTGGCGTAGCCAATACTGAGCATTCTGTTGGTCAGATGTCGGTCATCACCAAAAGTGCAGTGGCTTCCCAGGAACTTCTGATTGTACCAGGATTCCAGGAAAGTCTGGAGGAGGTCGTTACGGTAGAGCCCTGAATAGTTAAGAGAATATATTGAGTATGTTAATGAACGCAGATCAGTTATCAGGTGAGTTTCGCTGTGACATGTACTATTTAATGCTAAAGGCAGATGTTCTCGCTTACTTGGCAGTATTACACAGAAGGTACTATTGTCCTGCATTCTGGATAATTGCACCCTGAGGACTATTCTTACATGCGTTTCAAGCACTGCGGTGTACGAATAGAAAACTTTACTTGCCTTCTTGAGTTGCATTATTTATGCACCAGGCAGAGGGTTAAAGCGGTTGTAAACCTCAGACATTAAATATGAACAAAGCATATACTTCTATAATTTTCACTTGTCCCCTTAAGGCCCCTTTCACACTAGTGCGACTTGTCCTGCGATTTTGGACCGCAAAATCGCATGACAAGTCGTTTTCCATTATTTTCAATGAGCCCCATTCATATCAGAGCGTTCTGAAGTAGCACCGACTTCAAAGTAGTTCCTGCACTACTTTGGCACGATTTTAATGCGTTTTGAGGTATATAGCCCTGAGCGATTGCTCAAAGTCGCGGCAGAATTGCGGCAAAGTCGCGTCAAAATCGCATCGCAAAGTTGCGGCAAAATCGCGGTAAAATCATAAGTGTGAAAGGGGCCTTAAAAGCATTTGTGTGTTGATTTACAAGAAAAAAAAAATAGACTGTGCACTTTGCAAAGTTCAGTTGCACTCTGCAAGAGGGCTTAGTAAATGAGGGGGAACCTCTTCAGACTTCCATCATCCAATCATGTGCAAGAAAAAAATGCTGTTTTTTTATTTTTCTTGCATGTGATTGGGTACTGTTTGCAAATTGAAGTTTTACCTTATTTACCAAGCTCTGGTGCAACTGCACTTTGCAAAGTGCAACGTCTATTTGCCTTTAGTAAATCAACCCCTAAGGCTCCATTCACACCTGAGCTTAGCGATTTACTAGCGCTTTTCGGGCATTTTTTTAAAAGCGTTTTTGCAGATTTTTACGAGCATTTTAAAAGCGTTTTAGAAGTAATTTTTTGGGGTTCCGACATGGAAGAAAAATATATTTAAAATATATTTTAAAAAAAAAACATTTTTTATTTTCCCCAAATATATTTGAAATATATTTGAAATGCTACAATTTTGGCCATATTCAATATATTTCAAAATATCTTTTTCCTAAATATATTGGAAATACATTTTTCCTTACATATGGGTTTAGCCAATAGAAAACACTAGGGGGAGGAAATTAGGGGTGGGGAGCTGTTATTTGAGCAGAAAACGCTTGTAAAACATAGTTACTAGTGATCGACCAATATCATTTTTTTTTATTGCCGATACCGATATTTTGGTCAAAACATTTTTTTTTTTCACAGGTACGCTGGTGGAGGGATCAGGGGGTCCCCCAACCCCTCCTCTGCATTTAAAAGCATTCAAAACACCAAGTTTGACTGTTTTGAATGCTCACATTTTTTTTAATTTGCCGCCGAGTACCCGGAAGTGCTGTCATAACATCACTTCCGAGTTTTTTACATGGAGACCCGATCAGAGCTGAATGCGGCTTTGATCAGGTCTTCTCTTCTTCTCAGCGGCCTCGGCGGCCATGCAGGTAGGATGCCCGGGTCTCCCGGTGGGACGGGAGACCCAGACGAGCCACGGAAGGCGGCGGGAGGGGGGGGCGTCCCCTCCTGCTCCTTTTAATGACAGCCGAGCGGCTTCTAAGCCGCATCGGTTGTCATTACAAGACAGCCGACCGTCGGCTATGGACGCCGGTACCGGGGTGATGCCTCTAGCTGCAGGCATCACCCCGGTACAAGCACTTTCCCAAAATATCGGATTTGGCAATATCGGCAAACTCAAGGGCCGATTCCGATATATCGGGGAAAGTGCAGATCGGACCCCGATATATCGGTGTTGCCGATAATCGTCGATCCCTAATAGTTACATAGTTAGTCAGGTTGAAAAAAGACACAAGTCTATCTAGCTCAACCAATAAAAAAGAAAAAAAAAAAGAAAAACACAACCATACAATTTCCTATACACAATCCTATACCCGCAGTTGATCCAGAGGAAGGCAAAAAAACTCCAGCAAAGCATGATCCAATTTGCTACAGCAGGGCAAAAAATTCCTTCCTGATCCCCCGAGAGGCAATCGGATATTCCCTGGATCAACTTTATCTATAAATATCAGTACCCATTTATATTATGTACACCTAGGAAAGAATCCAGACCTTTTTTAAAGCAATCCACTGAGCTGGCCAGAACCACCTCTGGAGGGAGTCTATTCCACATTTTCACAGCTCTTACTGTGAAGAAACCTTTCCATATTAGGAGATGAAATCTCTTTTCCTTCAGACGTATTGAGTGCCCCCTTCTCCTCTGTGATGACCTTAAAGTGAATAACTCAACACAAAGTTCCCTATATGGACCCCTTATGTATTTATACACGTTGATCATATCCCCCCTTATCTCCTCTTCTCAAGAGAGAATAAATTCAGTTTCTCTAATCTTTTCTCGTAGCTGAGCTTCTCCATGCCTCTTATCAGTTTGGTTGCCCTTCTCTGCACTTTCTCCAGTTCCCTGATATCCTTTTTGAGAACTGGTGCCCAAAACTGAACTGCATATTCCAGATGAGGTCTTACTAATGATTTGTACAGGGGCAAAATTATGTCTCTCTCTGGAGCCCATGCCTCTGTTAATACAAAAAAGGACTTTGCTTGCTTTGGAAACCGCAGCTTACATGCTCAAAACATGCTCAGAGCATTGTTAAACCAAGGCTCATACTGACCTAATTCTTTGTGAATGTTAGGAAAGTCCATCCCGCTTGATTCTGACTGTTTCACCAAAACCAGGACACCTGGGTTTTATGGCCAACAAAGTGATTACTGAGTGTTATGAAACTTTTTTTCTGTTGAACGTTTGCATTTCACCTTTCTTTATGGTCAATAACAAGGCCAAGGCCAAGTCTGGACCCCCACTTAATATACTCCTAAATTGCACAATAAGTTCATCTAAATTGACAAATTATTTTGATAACTTACCAAGAGGACCACTGATGCAGGAGACACAGTCAAAATAAGACTGGCAGGCTCTTTCCACATTGAAGGCAATCCAGTACCTCAGGCTGCTCATGAAACTGATATAGGAGTCTGATAGATTCAGAATTCGCACATCCCCACCGACAGCACCATATCGGTCATTGGACTCAAGCACTTTTACAAGCTCAACGGTGGCCAGTGGTTCCAATTTAGTGTCCGAATCACAAACCTATTTTAGAAATATTTGAAAAAACAGTTAATTAAACATTGTTTTATTAGCCTGTGTTGACTATGTGACTATTAATAATAGCAGGAGAGAAAGTAGACATAAAAATTGTGGTTTCCCTTTATATGAGTGTACAAGTGACCTCACTGGAAAATTGCCCCCTTGTATTGGTGGCAGGGGCGTAACTACAGGGGTTGCAATTGCAACCGGGCCCCATGCTCCAGGGGGCCTGTGTGGCTCCCCTCTACACCTGGATAGGAGGAGGGCGGGAGCAGCATGTAGAGAAATCACTGTCCTCCTTTTTCCTTATGTAGCTGCAGGAGGAAAATGGAGGAGATTGGTTCCTCTGTATTCTGCCCCCGCAACTCCTCCTATCCAGCTCACTTGTTTTCTGCTGTCTCTGGGCCCCTGTGTGCTCCCCCGGCCTGACAGCCCCCCCCCCCCCACTGTGCTCCCTCCCCTCTCCTTCCACCTGCTGCAGGGGATGTGTCACAATAGAGAACCAGGAAGGGGTCGGTAAATATGTAATTTACCAGCTCCTTGACTTCGGAAAAAATAAAATAAAACGATAAAAAATAATACAATAAAAATACCAAAAAATAAAAACTACTGACACCAGTGGGTGAACTTCCATGAACGCAAAGGTCACACTTGCAATGGGCCCTGGCATTCGACCACTGTGGGGAGGCCCCAAGATGGCAGGAAGGGGGCCCACTGCAGAACAGATGAAAGGGTCCCGCTGCGGGTCCGTAATAAAGGGCCCCGCAATGAGAGTAAAGGGCCCCAGGATCAGTGGGAAGAACCCCAGGCTTGAAGGGAAGGGTGCTGCCCAGGAGTCCGGGGGGCCCATCATGGTTTCTTGCAGGTTCTAGTTACGCCTCTGATTGGTGGACATTGTACATTTACTCAAAGAACCCCTAGCAACCTCTGGAGAAACCCTTGGGTCCATGGAACCCTGGTTGAGCACGGCTACCCTACTCTGTCCACAATAAAATAAAAATGGCTTTAGATCGTTGGATATGTGTTAAAAACCTCTATTTATTCTATTTCAGTAATTTAGGCAAACAAAAAAAATCACTGGTTTGTTCCTCAAGGGTCAAACCCAGCATATTCATTATAGAATTTGTATAATTTAGTTTACACCGGTATGTCCTCTATGAACTGCCAGTCAAGTTGAGTCTCATAGTCTATGCATGTCTCTTTCAAATGCAAGAGCTCACCCAACTCAAGCAGCAGGCACGTTGATGGTGGTTGCCACCTCGATGATGACAAAAGCGCTGGCCTTGATTCGTTTATTAGTATTCATCAGATTAATGAATGTTGCTGTGAAATGAGCCATTGGGGAGAATTCGGAGATAGGAAAGCAGACTAAGCATTCGGTTTTAACTCTTCATTTCTAGCCAAATGACAGCAGTTACGTCACCCAACTTGTTTGTAACTTGCCCTTCTAGTATAACACCCAGTACAATTTAGCTTTTTTTGTGTCCGAATGCAACAATGTTTGAAGGTTTGAAGACTTGCGTCAACTCTTACATATAGGACCCATAGCGGTGTTTGTCATGTTTGGTATTAGATTCAATTAGAAAGTGTCAAAGTCTGTGACAACACCCTGTTCATGCTGGCAAACTGCCAGGTTTGAATAGGAGCGGACATGTATTCTAATGTACGAGCTTGTCGTTTGGCTGCATTTTTCCACCGCAAAAAAAAAAAGTTAAAGGCCATGTCTACTGCACTTCAGTTATGAGTAATCTTGGCTGTGTCTGTGGTTTTGTTGCCTAGGGCTCTCGAACCTACTAATGCGTATCTTAGGGGTCCTATACTTTAATGCCAACATGAAGTCGTGTTAGGGTGCATGATTAAACAGCAATAGATGGACATAACTTTAATGGAGTAAATGCTGCTCTTGGCTCCCTCCAGTGCTGCTAGAAAGACTACGCTTTGGGTCAGGTGGTCCTTGCTAAAGAGGAGGATTGGCCACTCTGAACTCAGATCCTCCCCTTTACCAAAGATCATCAGACCAAATGCCTAGGTTTTATTTATGTGACCTTAGTGGTTGGCAGGCCTGCCTTGTAGCACTAGGGTTCTCGGTTTGAATCCCAACCAGCACACTACTGGTATGAAGTTTGAATGTTCTCCCTGTACTTGAGTGGGTTTTCACTGGGTACTCAGGTTTCCTCCAACACTCCAAGAAATGAGATAGGATAAATGGTTCCTGTCTAAAAATAGGCCCTTGTGTGTATGCATGCATTTGAAGTAGAGACCTTAGGGTCAGGAGGTCTAAAGCAGCATTTAGAAGTATTTTACTCCTAGTGCTCTTTTTAATTATCTCCAATACTTCTTAAAGCTTTAAGGTAACATTTAAATATAGGTTCACTTTAAATGTCTAGGAAAAACCTTGTTTAGAACACTATTGGTACAACTCAGTAAAAGGTGAAAATTTTTTATGGCAGTCATAAAAGGCTGACAAATATTTGCTGGCCAGAGCCTAGGAAAAATTCAAGTTGGAGGGTTTTGTTCTGCTTTATTAAGACCAACTAGCATTACCACTACAGCTAAAGACACATTAAGATACTCACAGCATTATCTAATCATGAGTTCTTATTAAAAAGTTCAGTAATTATGAGCAACCAATAAGAACCAATCTTTTTTCTGGTCTGACTAATTCAAACCAGATTGGCTATTAGGGGTTACTGAAGGATAAGAACTATATTGAATATGTACAGCAAGGGGTCTCCAAAATTTTCTAAAGAAAGGGCCAGTTTACTGTCCTTCAGACTTAAGGGGGGTGGGTGGACTGTGGGCTTTGGGACTAGAAAAGGTCTCGACATCAGTGGGAATAAACAATGCACCATCCTTGGTGTCAATTAAATGAATAGTCCCCCATCACTGGTGTCACTGGTAGGAACTGTGTCAACGGGCCCCATTGTTGGTGTGATCGGGAGGAATTGTGCCTCATCTTTAGTGTCATTGGGAGGTATTCTGCCCCTTCATTGGTGTTAGTGAGGGGGAAATATTCCCCATTGTTGGTATTTGTGGATGAAAATAGTGCCCAAGGGCTAGATAAAGTCAAGAAAAGGGCTGCATCTGGCCCCAAGAAGCAGTTTGGGGACCATTAATGTACAGTATCATCAGCAGTATTTACCAGGTTACATATAGATTCGATATTGACTTACAAACCTATTGTAAAAATCCCAGTCCCAGCAAACCTGAATATCTTTGTTGTGTCCTTTATATTTATGTAGAGTCCCACATTTTTATATTTTTGGATAGTTTTGGATGTTTTTTGCTTTCTGTGTCTCCACCAAGGTAAGCCACCCTCTCTATTCGTCCAGGTAACCGTCGGTTTGTCACAGGAAATCTTCTAATGGGGAAACCAGTGCTGTGATAATTGTATATGAGTCCTCTCGCTTTGAAAAGATCTGCTCTCATTTTTGGTACAGGAAGTGAAGGGAAACCTCCCCAGTGAGACACAAGAACAACATAAAGTGAGTGTGAAGGCATGGGAGACACTCCACACCAAAACACAAATGCAAGAAGAACCTTGCTGCTGCCTGTAGCAACCATTACGTTTACAGCTGCCTTTAGATAAGATGTTAAAATGGCCTGTCAAGGGGCAACAATGCTATTTTACTTCTACTTCTTTTCATAATCAAGTTCCAAAGTTTTAGCATTTTGCAGTGTTCTAAACACTAGTGTATATATTCAACATGGCAGTATATAGGACCATATTGACGAGGGGAATGTAGTAAACCTTAGCAACCAATAAAAAGTTTACTGCACTATGTACTTCACCGTTTTACTGTCTTATTAACAAAAGCCTGTTTCCTTTTCACCTAGATTAGTGTTTTTTTCAAAGCTAAACTCAAGGCAAAAGTCGTAATACACAATTGAAACACATGGGAGATGCAGGTGACCTGACTTTTCTCTACTGCAATTGACACCACAATTGATCACCTCTCTGTCCCCAATCTTTGATTGGGCAGTGAAGGAGTAGCAGTAGACTGGGGCTGCCCAAAACCTGTGCCGTAGACAAAACGTTGCTTCTACAATAAGGGTGCGTCCCATTCAAGTCTATATTTTTACCACCACAGCGAGGGAGGCCTTGACCATCCAAGGAGGAAGGTAGGGTCCTGAGGGGGGTGTCATAGTTTAACAATTTGTGAGCGTTCATCTTAAAACTCAACGGGACTTTAGTTGAGAAACAGTGATTTCGATTTACCAATTACCGTATGTGTTATATGAAGCTTTCAGTAAACTCTTGGAATCACTTGCTTACCTGAACATAGTCCACACTGTTGCCAAGAGCTTTGAAGGCTGTATACATGACTTCTCTCTTTCCACCCCACTTCTGCATGATGCAGACACATCTGTGTCCCCTGATGACAGCCTCAACTTCTTGTCTAGTAGGGTCCTCCATTTCGATATCAGTATAATCAGGCAATGCTTCCTCTTGTAGATAGTCACCGGAGAGGTGTCTTCTACGATCTTTCATCTCCATTGCTTGAGCAACTTGCCTCTGATTTACCATGTTGTCATAATTCACATCCCCTTGATAGTGCAATTCATTGACTCCTTCATAAATGACATTCTGCCCTGGTTCCTGAGTGTCAATCCACTGGATGTTGGTGTTTATTTGCGTGTCATATGAACTCTCGTTATCGTTAAACTTCTCAGCTTTGTCTTGGT